>NW_024057821.1:0-84357 GCF_016432855.1 Salvelinus namaycush | reverse complement strand
AAGGTTCAGGTTAGGCATGAGTTTAAGCAGTGTGGGTTAACGGTAGAGTGTTAGGGTTAGGTTTAAAATCAGGTCTGAAGAAGAGAAATTGTACAACTGAGCAGGGCTTTCCGACTTTGCAACTTGTCCAGATAGGGATGACCTGGTTACATGACGACCTGGTTACATGACGACCTGGTTACATGTCGCATGTTATTCGTTGTATCTCTGGTTTCTGGTCCTAACTGCTTTCCTCTCGTTCAGGTACATGTTGACATAAGAGGTCAGAAGATCATCCATTTTATAGCCCTGAATGGACAAAGACACAAAGCACAATATGAAAACATTATTCAGAATAAATGTATCTTATTAAGGCCAGGCACTATACTCTAATAGGGATTTTTTTTTTTACAATTAACTTTTTTACCAGTTGAATGTAGATACAAATATGACTTTTTTTTGTCTTACACATTTTGTAAAATATTATATTGAAATATGCAAATGAGGTGATCTGTCATTAAATATGCACATATGTGACTCGTTTCAAGAAGCTAGGCGTATGTCGCATGTCACTACTTCACAGGAGAGGCATTTGAACGTAAACATGTATTTTTTAAAATCAAAATACGTTCGTTTTTTTTGCCAGAAATGTCTTCTTGAACATGTGAACTTTCATGTGCCTTAATAACAAACTTGTATGCCATCTGTAAATACGAATAAAATGGTTACATTTACAAGCCTAGTCGGTTTAGCCACAGAAAAATACAGGAACCTTCCTACTAGCTATGATTGGCTGAGATAATGGGTGGGCTGGACATGCCGAGAGATGAGTTCAGATTGGTCTGCCATGCAACCTGACATAGCTTGAGAGGATCTGCAGAGAAGAATGGGAGAAACTACCCAAATACAGGTTTGCTAAGCTTGTTGCGTCATATCCAAGAAGACTTGAGGCTGTATTCGCTGCCAAAGGTGCTTCAACAAAGTACTGAGTAAAAGGTCTGAATACTTATGTAAATGTGATATTTCATTTTTTTTTTAAATACATTTGCACTCAAAAAAATAATAATTTGCATTGTCATTATGGGGTATTGTGTGTACAGTATATTGATGAGAATAAAAAAATATATATTTTAGAATACACACACACACACACACACACACACACACACACACACACACACACACGTCTGTTTAGAACATGTGCATGTTAGGGACTATACATTTTTCATACTACTATAATGTCCTTTTTTATTTTTTTTACTGTATCTCAAATAGAGTACTTCTTATTCTATGAGTTATCATTTCCGACTATAAAGTATATTTCATTCATTGTTTATTTACATTTGCTTATTTGTTGTGCCAGCGGTTTAAACCCGTTTCTAGTTAACTGGTTCTTGGGGTTCTCCCCAGGAGTATGGGGGGTTCATGGGGTTCTCCCCAGGAGTATGGGGGGTTCATGGGGTTCTTCCCAGGAGTATGGGGGGTTCATGGGGTTCTTCCCAGGAGTATGGGGGGTTCATGGGGTTCTCCCCAGGAGTATGGGGGGTTCATGGGGTTCTCCCCAGGAGTATGGGGGGTTCATGGGGTTCTCCCCAGGAGTATGGGGGGTTCATGGGGTTCTTCCCAGGAGTATGGGGGGTTCACAGGGTTCATGGGGTTCTCCCCAGGAGTATGGGGGGTTCATGGGGTTCTCCCCAGGAGTATGGGGGGTTCATGGGGTTCTCCCCAGGAGTATGGGGGGTTCATGGGGTTCTCCCCAGGAGTATGGGGGGTTCATGGGGTTCTTCCCAGGAGTATGGGGGGTTCACAGGGTTCATGGGGTTCTCCCCAGGAGTATGGGGGGTTCATGGGGTTCTCCCCAGGAGTATGGGGGGTTCATGGGGTTCTCCCCAGGAGTATGGGGGGTTCATGGGGTTCTTCCCAGGAGTATGGGGGGTTCATGGGGTTCTCCCCAGGAGTATGGGGGGTTCATGGGGTTCTCCCCAGGAGTATGGGGGGTTCACAGGGTTCATGGGGTTCTCCCCAGGAGTATGGGGGGTTCACAGGGTTCATGGGGTTCTCCCCAGGAGTATGGGGGGTTCATGGGGTTCTCCCCAGGAGTATGGGGGGTTCATGGGGTTCTCCCCAGGAGTATGGGGGGTTCATGGGGTTCTTCCCAGGAGTATGGGGGGTTCACAGGGTTCATGGGGTTCTCCCCAGGAGTATGGGGGGTTCATGGGGTTCTCCCCAGGAGTATGGGGGGTTCATGGGGTTCTCCCCAGGAGTATGGGGGGTTCATGGGGTTCTCCCCAGGAGTATGGGGGGTTCATGGGGTTCTTCCCAGGAGTATGGGGGGTTCACAGGGTTCATGGGGTTCTCCCCAGGAGTATGGGGGGTTCATGGGGTTCTCCCCAGGAGTATGGGGGGTTCATGGGGTTCTCCCCAGGAGTATGGGGGGTTCATGGGGTTCTTCCCAGGAGTATGGGGGGTTCATGGGGTTCTCCCCAGGAGTATGGGGGGTTCATGGGGTTCTCCCCAGGAGTATGGGGGGTTCACAGGGTTCATGGGGTTCTCCCCAGGAGTATGGGGGGTTCACAGGGTTCATGGGGTTCTCCCCAGGAGTATGGGGGGTTCATGGGGTTCTCCCCAGGAGTATGGGGGGTTCATGGGGTTCTCCCCAGGAGTATGGGGGGTTCACAGGGTTCATGGGGTTCTCCCCAGGAGTATGGGGGGTTCATGGGGTTCTTCCCAGGAGTATGGGGGGTTCACAGGGTTCATGGGGTTCTCCCCAGGAGTATGGGGGGTTCATGGGGTTCTCCCCAGGAGTATGGGGGGTTCACAGGGTTCATGGGGTTCTCCCCAGGAGTATGGGGGGTTCATGGGGTTCTCCCCAGGAGTATGGGGGGTTCACAGGGTTCATGGGGTTCTCCCCAGGAGTATGGGGGGTTCATGGGGTTCTCCCCAGGAGTATGGGGGGTTCATGGGGTTCTTCCCAGGAGTATGGGGGGTACATGGGGTTCTCCCCAGGAGTATGGGGGGTTCATGGGGTTCTTCCCAGGAGTATGGGGGGTTCATGGGTTCTCCCCAGGAGTATGGGGGGTTCATGGGGTTCTCCCCAGGAGTATGGGGGGTTCACAGGGTTCATGGGGCTCTCCCCAGGAGTATGGGGGGTTCACAGGGTTCATGGGGTTCTCCCCAGGAGTATGGGGGGTTCATGGGGTTCTTCCCAGGACTATGTGGGGTTCATGGGGTTCTCCCCAGGAGTATGGGGGGGTTCATGGGGTTCTTCCCAGGAGTATGGGGGGTTGATGGGGTTCTCCCCAGGAGTATGGGGGGTTCACAGGGTTCATGGGGTTCTCCCCAGGAGTATGGGGGGTTCATGGGGTTCATGGGGTTCTCCACAGGAGTATGGGGGGTTCATGGGGTTCTCCCCAGGAGTATGGGGGGTTCATAGGGTTCTCCCCAGGAGTATGGGGGGTTCACAGGGTTCATGGGGTTCTCCCCAGGAGTATGGGGGGTTCATGGGGTTCTCCCCAGGAGTATGGGGGGTTCACAGGGTTCATGGGGTTCTCCCCAGGAGTATGGGGGGTTCATGGGGTTCTCCCCAGGAGTATGGGGGGTTCACAGGGTTCATGGGGTTCTCCCCAGGAGTATGGGGGGTTCATGGGGTTCTCCCCAGGAGTATGGGGGGTTCACAAGGTTCATGGGGTTCTCCCCAGGAGTATGGGGGGTTCATGGGGTTCTCCCCAGGAGTATGAGGGGTTCACAGGTTTCATGGGGTTCTCCCCAGGAGTATGGGGGGTTCACAGGGTTCATGGGGTTCTCCCCAGGAGTATGGGGGGTTCACAGGGTTCATGGGGTTCTCCCCAGGAGTATGGGGGGTTCATGGGGTTCATGGGGTTCTCCCCAGGAGTATGGGGGTTCACAGGGTTCATGGGGTTCTCCCCAGGAGTATGGGGGGTTCACAGGGTTCATGGGGTTCTCCCCAGGAGTATGGGGGGTTCATGGGGTTCTCCCCAGGAGTATGGGGGGTTCACAGGGTTCATGGGGTTCTCCCCAGGAGTATGGGGGGTTCATGGGGTTCTCCCAGGAGTATGGGGGTTCACAGGGTTCATGGGGTTCTCCCCAGGAGTATGGGTGGTTCATGGGGTTCTCCCCAGGAGTATGGGGGGTTCATGGGGTTCTCCCCAGGAGTATGGGGGGTTCTCAGGGTTCATGGGTTCTCCCCAGGAGTATGGGGGGTTCATGGGGTTCTCCCCAGGAGTATGGGGGGTTCACAGGGTTCATGGGGTTCTCCCCAGGAGTATGGGGGGTTCATGGGGTTCTCCCCAGGAGTATGGGGGGTTCACAAGGTTCATGGGGTTCTCCCCAGGAGTATGGGGGGTTCATGGGGTTCTCCCCAGGAGTATGAGGGGTTCACAGGTTTCATGGGGTTCTCCCCAGGAGTATGGGGGGTTCTCAGGGTTCATGGGGTTCTCCCCAGGAGTATGGGTGGTTCATGGGGTTCTCCCCAGGAGTATGGGGGGTTCATGGAGTTCTCCCCAGGAGTATGGGGGGTTCTCAGGGTTCATGGGGTTCTCCCCAGGAGTATGGGGGGTTCATGGGGTTCTCCCCAGGAGTATGGGGGGTTCACAGGGTTCATGGGGTTCTCCCCAGGAGTATGGGGGGTTCATGGGGTTCTCCCCAGGAGTATGGGGGGTTCACAAGGTTCATGGGGTTCTCCCCAGGAGTATGGGGGGTTCATGGGGTTCTCCCCAGGAGTATGAGGGGTTCACAGGTTTCATGGGGTTCTCCCCAGGAGTATGGGGGGTTCACAGGGTTCATGGGGTTCTCCCCAGGAGTATGGGGGGTTCATGGGGTTCTCCCCAGGAGTATGAGGGGTTCATGGGGTTCTCCCCAGGAGTATGGGGGGTTCATGGGGTTCTCCCCAGGAGTATGGGGGGTTCACAGGGTTCTGCCCAGGAGTATGGGGGGTTCATGGGGTTCTCCCCAGGAGTATGGGGGGTTCACAGGGTTCATGGGGGGTTCACAGGGTTCATGGGGTTCTCCCCAGGAGTATGGGGGGTTCATGGGGTTCTCCCCAGGAGTATGGGGGGTTCATGGGGTTCTCCCCAGGAGTATGGGGGGTTCACAGGGTTCATGGGGTTCTCCCCAGGAGTATGGGGGGTTCATGGGGTTCTCCCCAGGAGTATGAGGGGTTCATGGGGTTCTCCCCAGGAGTATGGGGGGTTCATGGGGTTCTCCCCAGGAGTATGAGGGGTTCATGGGGTTCTCCCCAGGAGTATGGGGGGTTCATGGGGTTCTCCCCAGGAGTATGGGGGGTTCATGGGGTTCTCCCCAGGAGTATGGGGGGTTCATGGGGTTCTCCCCAGGAGTATGTGTTCTGGATTTAGAGAAATCTAATGTTCGAATATCTCATCCAATACTTTGTATACTTCGATCTATAAAACGATTGAGGACTGGGCCGGAATATAATATGTGAGTATGGTTAGCTCTGCTCTCCCTACAGTTAGCAGCTTGGTGTGATGTCACGGTTCTATTTTGATAGGAGTTGTAAAAAATATTGACTGAATTTTCCAAGACTTTTCCCTCCAGAGTAGAGAGTTGGTTGCCTTGGATGTTTTTCTAGACATCCTCACTGTCGTCTTTTTGTTTATTACTATTTGCAGCTTGTCTTCTCAATTAGATACCGCTATAATATTCTTATATTTTGTGTCTTCTTGGATAATTCTGTATAATGTTACCCAGCACATTCTTAGCATTTACCTGGTTATATGTCTTTTCTGTAATTAAAGGATGTTTATAAGCGTTTTATGCTGGTCCCACTACTTTAGTAAGATAGCTGCTGTTAACTTGTACTGTGAATAATTCTAAATTGAGAGTTCTGGAGATTGTACTTTTTTGATAGATTCTCAAACGTATCGGCAGGTGCCTGGTGGTTAGAGCATTGGGCCAGTAACCGAAAGGTTCCTAGATCGAAATCCCTGAACTGACCAAGGTAAAAATCTGTCGTTCTGCCCATGAACAAGGCAGTTAAACCCACTGTTCCCGGGTAGGCCGTCATTGGAAATAAGAATTTGTTCTTAACTGACTTGCCTAGTTAAATAAAGGTTAAATATATATATTTTTTAAATCTATCCCCTTGTCTGTGAACATCTGAAACCTGCTCAGTTCTTTTTCGTTCCATAATATAAATGTATCATCAATCATACTTGGCTTAAAGTCGCCGTCCAATACATTTTCTCGCTGGTAGATCAGGTCTGTTTGGATATCTCTTATTTTAGTGATCTTTGTCCCAGACCTTTATGGTGTTATTTATGCAGGAAATGGTCTATCTTCCAAGGACTTGTATTGATTGTCTTCATTAATAATATGGTTGTTCTGATTGGTTATTCTTATCGGAGTTTGTCCCACTGTTTAAAACTGTTTGAAGTAATATTTATTGGTAGATTCTGGAACAGAAATACACATATTGGGAGGACATTCATTTTAATAGTTTCAATTATTCCTGTTAAATTATGTGTAATTTAATGCAGTGAGCTTTGTAATTATGGATGTATAGTATCCCACTTTTAATGTGGAAAAAATGCAGGCCATTTTTATGACGGTAGTATGATAAACTAAAGCAAATATACATTTTAATCAAGATTTAGACATTTTTATATTTACTTTTAGAAAATACTCATATTAATAATGGACCAAAATACCAACAAATCTCAAAATTAATAGGTAGATGCAAAAATGTAATTTCAGCCTGTAGTGCCTGGCCTTGAAGGCTGAATATTTCGAACATGAGCTAATAAAAAATGACGGAAGCTTATCGCTGCCACAGTGGGGAAAAAGTCTGGACAGTTTTTTTTAACCTGTGGCAGCATTAGGTTTCCGTAATGAATAGGAGAAAGAGGTACACAAAATAACTAGTTACAAGTCAACAGTAAAAAAACAACAACAAGCAAACAAACAAAACAGTGAATAAATGTCTTTACCAGTGATGTTTCACATAGGATCTTGTTTCCCTTCACCAGGTTGCCCACGGTGATGTGGAAGTAGGTGGATCCACTGCACCAGTTAGCGATACGGTTGAACGGGTGAGTCGCAAGGACATCCTATGGGACAAATAGACAAGACAGGTTAGACAGACATCTCTTTACTCTTTACATGTTCTCTGTTCAATATTAATGTTAGTGGAAGGCCATGTAAAAGATAGCTTAATGAGAGGGCCATGAACATTTACCTAGTAATGTCTTATACTGTTAGAAAACGCTGATTTTTTACCCCCTTTTTTTGTTCTATTTATTATTTATCTATGATTTGTATGCACTTTTCGTACTAGAACGCACTGCTATAGTAAATAGTTAGAAAAATAGTACATTCTAGATTTCCTTTTCAGAATGTATATGCTATGAACAACCTATAAAAGCAGTAATAGGGCTTGACATTGTTTGGTTTCTACATCTACTCAAATTCAACTTTACAACATGCTATTAGATTGCAGTTATATAATGCTAGAACGCACTGCAGTGGTCAGGCAAGACCCGACTCATTTCCTGGTGGACTAGTCTCATTCATTGTTGTCTATCTCCTTGTGAATTTACCACAGACTTCGCTAGCGAATCTACTAACTCGTCACAATCTCAGATTTCATCTTGTATAAAATGTGCCCCTTTGTGATGAACACAAAGTGAATTTTGTTTCACGTCTTCAAATTGTGTTCAAAGTTTTTTATTTTTTATTAAATTAAATATAGATGTGTGTGTTTGTGTCATAGAAAACCTATTGCTGCAGTGGACTCTCAACGTTGCAGCTGTGTGCCTGAGGTGTACCGTTACAACACAAATTGATGGTCAGTCCGATCAGCGAATGAGCATTTAAGGCGGGACTCTCGAGCCTCCAATGGCTGTGGATATGTAACCCGATGCCCCAGAATCAATCGAGGCTAACTGAATTAAAGCGGGGAAGCGGACAGAACTGCCGTGAAGCAATTTGGCCTAACAGAAGTTGATTTATAAGCTAATGTCCTTGATATGCCTTGATGAAAACAATTATATTATAACGAAAGCCCCAGAAATAGAGTAATTAACATTTAAGAGGAGCCCTTTATAATCCATTCTCTCAAGAGGAAAACAAGGAGTCTTTGATGGAGAATGAATATTAAGATTGTGTGTGTGTGTGTGTGTGTGTGTGTGTGTGTGTGTGTGTGTGTGTGTGTGTGTGTGTGTGTGTGTGTGTGTGTGTGTGTGTGTGTGTGTGTGTGTGTGTGAGAGTGTGTGTGTGTGTGTGTGTGTGCGTGCGTGCGTGCGTGCGTTTTACCTTGGTTTTCGGGTGGATGATTGAGACCCCCTGTTTGCTGATGGCAATTCTGACGATATCTGGGAAGTTCGGGTCTGATGTTTGCTGGAAAAAGAAGAACATCTCTATAGGTGATGGAAAGCAGAGTAGTGGCTGTTCCTTCATCACATAGAGACTAAGGGTGTGTACCAAATGGCACCATATTTCCTATATAGTGCACTACTTTTGACCCAAACGGCACCCTATTCCCTATATAGTGCACTACTTTTGACCCAAACGGCACCCTATTCCCTATATAGTGCACTACTTTTGACCCAAACGGCACCCTATTCCCTATTATAGTGTACTACTACAACACTGGGACCCTATTCCCTATTATAGTGTACTACTTTTGACCCAAACGCCACCCTATTCCCTATTATAGTGTACTACTTTTGACCCAAACGGCACCCTATTCCCTATTATAGTGTACTACTATTGACCCAAACGGCACCCTATTCCCTATTATAGTGGACTACTTTTGGCCCAAACGGCACCCTATTCCCTATTATAGTGTACTACTATTGACCCAAACGGCACCCTATTCCCTATATAGTGCACTACTTTAGGCCCAAATGGCACCCTATTCCCTATTATAGTGTACTACTATTGACCAGGGCTCATAGGGTGCCATTTGGGACACAGACTTACACGAACTTTAAATGGGTCCATAAAACGAGCTGTGTCCTTCGAACGTACTGCGGTACACCGTCTGGAAAGACCCATTTCTCCAGAAGGGGAACTTCATTTGTGATAAAAAAAAAAAAATCAAATGAGTGTCGAGGTGCTATCCCGTACCTTCACTTCGAAGAAAGCACAGCCGAAGGTGGGCCAGCGACAAACCGCCTTGAGGAACGCTAGTATGGCTTCTTCAGAAGTCATACTAGCCTGCTTGTTGTACGCTGCAACGATGTTCTGGGTAAGCAAAAGACATTAAAATGGTCATCATCAACAACAACAACAACAAAAAAATCCCTTTCTAAAACATTTTACATCGTTGATCCTCTGACCTCACCGATTTAATGAATTGAGTTAAGGGTCATTTGAGTTCAGGGATCATGTAGAGGGTAACTTGGAGCTGCAGTCACAGACAAAAGGGACACTACTGACTGTCTTTGTATACAGGCCACATGACGTCATTGAAGGAACACTCATCACCCAGTCCCTTCCGGCTATGTATACTCAATCACTCCTCCCTGGCATTGAGATTGGTGTAAATCATATGTCTTATACCGGTCCAGGGAAGTGAACAAGTGCACACTTTTGGAGGAAGGGAGGAGTGAATGTATTAAGGAGAGACTCGCTTACTTCGATGTGTGACAACTGATTGATCGCTCACAACTGATTGATTGATTTTACCTTCTGCCAGTCCGTAGCGGACATGGCCTTCAGCATGTCGTTGGGCACCAGATCTTTCAGCATCTTGGGGATCATAACGAACTGGGACTTGTCGTTGTTGAACTTTACCCTGAAGAGCAGAGCCCCTATGTTCAACATGTCCTCCTTGGTACATCGATGGTACCCTCTCAGGTACTTCGGTAGCTCCTAGTGGGGAGAGAGAAAGGCTGTCTGTTAGTATAATGTACTGTTAGCAGTGTTCGGGTCAAATTCAGAAAGTTAACCAAATTCCAATTTTTCCTCATTGAAAAAGCATTTAGGTAGAATTGGAATTGGAAGCTGAATGTCAGTGTACTTCCTGAATTTTTTATGAAATTGACCCCAACCCTGAGTGTAAAGATAGGCATTTTCACCACGGGTACAATGTACTATTTTGTGGTTAGAGACGGAGGCCAGTAACCGGAGGGTTGCTTGTACTATTTTGTGGTTAGAGAATCCAAGTGCTGATTTATGGAAAATCTATCAGGACTTAGCCGGCATCCAGAGGGTCACTGATGTCAATATCTCAGGTGTCACCTAATGCCAATGGGCCCTTGAGAAAGGCCCTCAACACACCTGAGTGGAAGATAAACCACGATTTGTCTCAAATGGCACCCTATTCCCTATATCAGCGGTCTTCAACCTTTTCAGGGACCCCTTCACCAGACAAACTGATGACCCAGAGACCCCCATTATACGTTATGAAAAATATATATGTCTTGTCTTATCATCAGGTGATTAGAATACAATAAAAACTTTATTGTTCATTCAAGATGGACATTTTTCTTTGGCATCACCTTCCATTAAAATAATCTCATACACATACATTCTCACATCACATTTAAACCAGTCAGTACATCATGTTGCATAAACTAACAACACAGAGGACATTAATACGTTCACTAACAACACAGAGGACATTAATACATTCACTAACAACACAGGGGACGTTAATACATTCACTAACAACACAGAGGACATTAATACATTCACTAACAACACAGGGGACGTTAATACATTCACTAACAACACAGAGGACATTAATACATTCACTAACAACACAGAGGACATTAATACATTCACCAACAACACAGAGGACATTAATACATTCACTAACAACACAGAGGACATTAATACATTCACTAACAACACAGGGGACGTTAATACATTCACTAACAACACAGAGGACGTTAATACATTCACTAACAACACAGAGGACGTTAATACATTCACTAACAACACAGAGGACATTAATACATTCACTAACAACACAGAGGACACTAATACATTCACTAACAACACAGAGGACATTAATACATTCACTAACAACACAGAGGACATTAATACATTCACTAACAACACAGAGGACGTTAATACATTCACTAACAACACAGAGGACATTAATACATTCACTAACAACACAGAGGACGTTAATACATTCACTAACATCATAGAGGACATGAATACATTCACTAACAACACAGAGGACATTAATACATTCACTAACACAGAGGACATTAATACATTCACTAACAACACAGAGGACATTAATACATTCACCAACAACACAGAGGACATTAATACATTCACTAACAACACAGAGGACATTAATACATTCACTAACAACACAGAGGACATTAACACATTCACTAACAACACAGAGGACATTAATACATTCACTAACAACACAGAGGACATTAACACATTCACTAACAACACAGAGGACATTAACACATTCACTAACAACACAGAGGACATTAATACATTCACTAACAACACAGAGGACATTAATACATTCACTAACAACACAGAGGACATTAATACATTCACTAACAACACAGAGGACATTAATACATTCACTAACAACACAGAGGACATTAATACATTCACCAACAACACAGAGGACATTAATACATTCACTAACAACACAGAGGACATTAATACATTCACTAACAACACAGAGGACATTAATACATTCACTAACAACACAGAGGACATTAATACATTCACTAACAACACAGAGGACATTAATACATCCACTAACAACACAGAGGACATTAATACATTCACTAACAACACAGAGGACATTAATACATTCACTAACAACACAGAGGACATTAATACATTCACTAACAACACAGAGGACATTAATACATTCACTAACAACACAGAGGACATTAATACATTCACTAACAACACAGAGGACATTAATACATTCACTAACAACACAGAGGACATTAATACATTCACTAACAACACAGAGGACATTAATACATTCACTAACAACACAGAGGACAGTAATACATTCACTAACAACACAGAGGACATTAATACATTCACGAACAACACAGAGGACAGTAATACATTCACTAACAACACAGAGGACATTAATACATTCACTAACAACACAGAGGACATTAATACATTCACTAACAACACAGAGGACATTAATACATTCACTAACAACACAGAGGACATTAATACATTCACTAACAACACAGAGGACATTAATACATTCACTAACAACACAGAGGACATTAATACATTCACTAACAACCGTCCGCTGTCCCAACTCCACTGCATAGATAAGTACGTACACCGATATAATCTATTTCGTGTTTAGTAGACCAATAGCACAAGAAACTTATACATGGTTGAACACGTTCTTCTTGGCCAATGATAATGGCGAGGAGAAGTCATCCATTTTTTAAATGAATAGTTTTGTTAGACAGTTGTATTATTTTGACCTTCCCACAGTTCATTGGAAGAGGAAGTGTAAACTCCAACACAGCCTGTTAGCTAAAAAAGGTATATTGGAAGCAGAGAGAAAATGTTGCACTTTTAAAGCAAATTTTCTACAATTCTTTGCATTTTGCCATGGCTAGTGCTGTGTTCCCCTGCTCAAACATTATTTTTAAAAATCAATCAAACTTTTTTTTATCTTCGAATCTCAGCGATATTCAAAAAATATATTATGTTTTGGCATTAAAAAAAAACATACACATTTCCTTCCAAAATAAAATAATCGGGCCCTGGTCAAAAGTAGTGCACTACACAGGGAATAAGGTGTGGTTTGGGACTCATGGTAACATACCTGAGGGTAGTGGAAGATGAGGTCAGCCTCCAGGTCTCTGCCAGGACTGACGTTAAACCACAGCTTCCTCATGAAGAACACTAGGTAGGACATGTTCATGGGTCCTCCTCCTACACACACAGACAGACAGACAGACAGACAGACAGACAGACAGACAGACAGACAGACAGACAGACAGACAGACAGAGGACAGACAGACAGACACACACAGAGACACACAGAGACACACAGACACACAGACACACAGACACACACAGACACACACAGACACACAGACACACAGACACACAGAGACACACAGAGACACAGAGACACACAGAGACACACAGAGACACACAGACACACAGAGACACACAGACACACAGAGACACACAGACACACAGAGACACACAGACAGACACAGACACACACAGACAGACACAGACACACAGAGACACACAGAGACACACAGACAGACACAGACAGACACACAGAGACGGCACACAGACACACAGACACAGGCACACAGACACACAGACACACAGAGACACCATTGTTAAGGGTTCAAAACTGGGTCGTGGGTAACATCAATGGCATTTCTAAGTCATGATGTGATCTTATCTTACCCTCTTTGACACTCTTGGCTTTCTTGGACCAATCAGTGATCTGTCTCAGGCTGTCAAAGAAGTAGTCTGAATCATTCAGACTGAGAACCTGGACGACATAGGGACAAAAGGACGTCACGCAAACTAGAGACTTTAAAAAAAAAACGTTCTACTTGTTATATATCTGAGATTCAGGAATCTAGCCTGGTCCCAGATCTGTTCGTGCTGTCTTGCCAAAGACCATATAAGTCCAGGGGAACCAGGCTACTATGAATCACTTGAGGTCATCAGGAGTCTGTTATAATGACATTTATGGATGATATTGTTATATCGATGACAAACCTTGTCGGGTGTTTTGACGAAGATGCTGAAGCCGTCAGATGAGACCAGCTGGAGCTTGGTGGAGATGGTCTGACAGAGGTCCCTGATTCTAGTACTGGTGTTCACCTCAAAGATCTACAGAGGGAAGAGGAACAGGAACCCCAGGGAGTAGGGATGTGAGGGATATTAGTGGAAGGATCCCCAGGGAGTAGGGATGTGAGGGATATTAGTGGAAGGATCCCCAGGGAGTAGGGATGTGAGGGATATTAGTGGAAGGATCCCCAGGGAGTAGGGATGTGAGAGATATTAGTGGAAGGATCCCCAGGGAGTAGGGATGTGAGAGATATTAGTGGAAGGATCCCCAGGGAGTAGGGATGTGAGAGATATTAGTGGAAGGATCCCCAGGGAGTTGGGATGCGAGAGATATTAGTGGAAGGATCCCCAGTGAGTAGGGATGTGAGGGATATTAGATGAAGGATCCCCAGGGAGTAGGGATGTGAGGGATATTAGTGGAAGGATCCCCAGGGAGTAGGGATGTGAGAGATATTAGAGGAAGGATCCCCAGGGAGTAGGGATGTGAGAGATATTAGTGGAAGGAACCCCAGGGAGTAGGGATGTGAGGGATATTAGTGGAAGGATCCCCAGGGAGTTGGGATGTGAGGGATATTAGTGGAAGGAACCCCAGGGAGTAGGGATGTGAGGGATATTAGTGGAAGGATCCCCAGGGAGTAGGGATGTGAGGGATATTAGTGGAAGGATCCCCAGGGAGTAGGGATGTGAGGGATATTAGTGGAAGGATCCCCAGGGAGTAGGGATGTGAGCGATATTAGTGGAAGGATCCCCAGGGAGTAGGGATGTGAGGGATATTAGTGGAAGGATCCCCAGGGAGTAGGGATGTGAGAGATATTAGTGGAAGGATCCCCAGGGAGTAGGGATGTGAGAGATATTAGTGGAAGGATCCCCAGGGAGTAGGGATGTGAGGGATATTAGTGGAAGGAACCCCAGGGAGTAGGGATGTGAGGGATATTAGTGGAAGGAACCCCAGGGAGTAGGGATGTGAGAGATATTAGTGGAAGGATCCCCAGGGAGTAGGGATGTGAGGGATATTAGTGGAAGGATCCCCAGTGAGTAGGGATGTGAGGGATATTAGTGGAAGGAACCCCAGGGAGTAGGGATGTGAGAGATATTAGTGGAAGGATCCCCAGGGAGTAGGGATGCGAGAGATATTAGTGGAAGGATCCCCAGTGAGTAGGGATGTGAGGGATATTAGATGAAGGATCCCCAGGGAGTAGGGATGTGAGGGATATTAGTGGAAGGAACCCCAGGGAGTAGGGATGTGAGGGATATTAGTGGAAGGATCCCCAGGGAGTAGGGATGTGAGGGATATTAGTGGAAGGATCCCCAGGGAGTAGGGATGTGAGGGATATTAGTGGAAGGATCCCCAGGGAGTAGGGATGTGAGCGATATTAGTGGAAGGATCCCCAGGGAGTAGGGATGTGAGGGATATTAGTGGAAGGATCCCCAGGGAGTAGGGATGTGAGAGATATTAGTGGAAGGATCCCCAGGGAGTAGGGATGTGAGAGATATTAGTGGAAGGATCCCCAGGGAGTAGGGATGTGAGGGATATTAGTGGAAGGAACCCCAGGGAGTAGGGATGTGAGGGATATTAGTGGAAGGAACCCCAGGGAGTAGGGATGTGAGAGATATTAGTGGAAGGATCCCCAGGGAGTAGGGATGTGAGGGATATTAGTAGAAGGATCCCCAGGGAGTAGGGATGTGAGGGATATTAGTGGAAGGATCCCCAGGGTGTAGGGATGTGAGGGATATTAGTGGAAGGATCCCCAGGGAGTAGGGATGTGAGGGATATTAGTGGAAGGATCCCCAGGGAGTAGGGATGTGAGGGATATTAGTGGAAGGATCCCCAGGGTGTAGGGATGTGAGGGATATTAGTGGAAGGATCCCCAGGGAGTAGGGATGTGAGAGATATTAGTGGAAGGATCCCCAGGGAGTAGGGATGTGAGGGATATTAGTGGAAGGATCCCCAGGGAGTAGGGATGTGAGAGATATTAGTGGAAGGATCCCCAGGGAGTAGGGATGTGAGGGATATTAGTGGAAGGATCCCCAGGGAGTAGGGATGTGAGGGATATTAGTGGAAGGATCCCCAGGGAGTAGGGATGTGAGGGATATTAGTGGAAGGATCCCCAGGGAGTAGGGATGTGAGAGATATTAGTGGAAGGATCCCCAGGGAGTAGGGATGTGAGAGATATTAGTGGAAGGATCCCCAGGGAGTAGGGATGTGAGAGATATTAGTGGAAGGATCCCCAGGGAGTTGGGATGCGAGAGATATTAGTGGAAGGATCCCCAGTGAGTAGGGATGTGAGGGATATTAGATGAAGGATCCCCAGGGAGTAGGGATGTGAGGGATATTAGTGGAAGGATCCCCAGGGAGTAGGGATGTGAGAGATATTAGAGGAAGGATCCCCAGGGAGTAGGGATGTGAGAGATATTAGTGGAAGGATCCCCAGGGAGTAGGGATGTGAGGGATATTAGTGGAAGGATCCCCAGGGAGTAGGGATGTGAGAGATATTAGTGGAAGGATCCCCAAGGAGTAGGGATGTGAGGGATATTAGTGGAAGGATCCCCAGGGAGTAGGGATGTGAGGGATATTAGTGGAAGGATCCCCAGGGAGTAGGGATGTGAGGGATATTAGTGGAAGGATCCCCAGGGAGTAGGGATGTGAGAGATATTAGTGGAAGGATCCCCAGGGAGTAGGGATGTGAGGGATATTAGTGGAAGGATCCCCAGGGAGTAGGGATGTGAGAGATATTAGTGGAAGGATCCCCAGGGAGTAGGGATGTGAGAGATATTAGTGGAAGGAACCCCAGGGAGTAGGGATGTGAGGGATATTAGTGGAAGGAACCCCAGGGAGTAGGGATGTGAGAGATATTAGTGGAAGGATCCCCAGGGAGTAGGGATGTGAGAGATATTAGAGGAAGGATCCCCAGGGAGTAGGGATGTGAGGGATATTAGAGGAAGGATCCCCAGGGAGTAGGGATGTGAGGGATATTAGTGGAAGGATCCCCAGGGAGTAGGGATGTGAGGGATATTAGTGGAAGGATCCCCAGGGAGTAGGGATGTGAGGGATATTAGTGGAAGGATCCCCAGGGAGTAGGGATGTGAGGGATATTAGTGGAAGGATCCCCAGGGAGTAGGGATGTGAGGGATATTAGTGGAAGGAACCCCAGGGAGTAGGGATGTGAGAGATATTAGTGGAAGGATCCCCAGGGAGTAGGGATGTGAGGGATATTAGTGGAAGGATCCCCAGGGAGTAGGGATGTGAGGGATATTAGAGGAAGTAACCCCAGGGGACATACATTACAGTTCAGTAGAGGTTCTATACAGGTGCAACAAAAGGAACATAATTTGCCTGGACAATTGTTCAGATCCAGCTCAAAGGACCAGTGTTTATGAAAGGGACTGTACATGTTTCTTTTGTACACATTATGAGAAGTTTAGCTTAGCACTTGTCAGAGTAACCCGTCATGGCGCAGGGCTCTTTACCTCCTCCGTGTCGTTGGGGAAGTGGACCTTGTGGAAGATCTGGGTGGAGTTCTGCTGAATGGCATCTATCTCCACCTGGTGAGGAGGCAGCTTCCTGGGTTCTATCCTGATAGATAACACACGTTACAGTACAACCACCTCTAACCCCTGACCTCTAACCCTAACCTCCACCTGGTGAGGAGGCAGCTTCCTGGGTTCTATCCTGATAGATAACACACGTTACAGTACAACCACCTCTAACCCCTGACCTCTAACCCTAACCTCCACCTGGTGAGGAGGCAGCTTCCTGGGTTCTATCCTGATAGATAACACACGTTACAGTACAACCACCTCTAACCCCTGACCTCTAACCCTAACCTCCACCTGGTGAGGAGGCAGCTTCCTGGGTTCTATCCTGATAGATAACACACGTTACAGTACAACCACCTCTAACCCCTGACCTCTAACCCTAACCTCCACCTGGTGAGGAGGCAGCTTCCTGGGTTCTATCCTGATAGATAACACACGTTACAGTACAACCACCTCTAACCCCTGACCTCTAACCCTAACCTCCACCTGGTGAGGAGGCAGCTTCCTGGGCTCTATCCTGATAGATAACACACGTTACAGTACAACCACCTCTAACCCCTGACCTCTAACCCTAACCTCCACCTGGTGAGGAGGCAGCTTCCTGGGTTCTATCCTGATAGATAACACACGTTACAGTACAACCACCTCTAACCCCTGACCTCTAACCCTAACCTCCACCTGGTGAGGAGGCAGCTTCCTGGGTTCTATCCTGATAGATAACACACGTTACAGTACAACCACCTCTAACCCCTGACCTCTAACCCCTGACCTCTAACCCTAACCTCCACCTGGTGAGGAGGCAGCTTCCTGGGCTCTATCCTGATAGATAACACACGTTACAGTACAACCACCTCTAACCCCTGACCTCTAACCCTAACCTCCACCTGGTGAGGAGGCAGCTTCCTGGGCTCTATCCTGATAGATAACACACGTTACAGTACAACCACCTTAACCTCTAACCCTAACCAACCACCTTCACCTCTAACCCCTGACCTCTAACCCTAACCAACCACCTTCACCTGATGCCTGCTAGAACTGAACCAACATCCTTGGTGTTACTAGGCACCACACTCTTGGCCAAATCAGTAATTAATGAAATAGCTATAAATTTACTCTGGCACGTCACGACCTGTTAACGGTAGGTCGCGACGTGTCAAAGTAAATGTATAACTATTTCATGAATTACTGATTTGGCCAAGTGCATCTGCACTCTCTGTTTTAGCAGCGGTCTCTGCTCAGTTTGGCAGCTGAGCGAGTGTGAGAGGGAGATGCCGGTGTGCTTCTCGGTTCACCGGATCTTTTTTTCTGTAGGTTATTTTTGAAGATCGCAGCGCTGTGGTTCAGGCAGCAGACGATGCGCCGTCAGCCACTGACGTGTCATTCTCACTCGCCATCACTCACCGCTGTCATCAAATGGACTCATGCTAGCCACAAGTTGTGTCTGAGCTCAATCGTCATGAAACGCAAATACAGCGATGAGTTTCTCTCTCTTTCATAGAAACGTATAACGAGGAGCGCCCACAATGTGTTTTGTGCTTAGTAATGAGTCTCTCATATAACGAACAAATGAATAAAACGACACGTCCTGACCAAAACATCCACAGCATGACGGTAAACCCAGGGAGTTCTATCAGAACAGGGCAGAATGCTTCAGGAAACTGCTTCCTGACCAAAACATCCACAGCATGACGGTAAACCCAGGGAGTTCTATCAGAACAGGGCAGAATGCTTCAGGAAACTGCTTCCTGACCAAAACATCCACAGCATGACGGTAAACCCAGGGAGTTCTATCAGAACAGGGCAGAATGCTTCAGGAAACTGCTTCCTGACCAAAACATCCACAGCATGACGGTAAACCCAGGGAGTTCTATCAGAACAGGGCAGAATGCTTCAGGAAACTGCTTCCTGACCAAAACATCCACAGCATGACGGTAAACCCAGGGAGTTCTATCAGAACAGGGCAGAATGCTTCAGGAAACTGCTTCCTGACCAAAACATCCACAGCATGACGGTAAACCCAGGGAGTTCTATCAGAACAGGGCAGAATGCTTCAGGAAACTGCTTCCTGACCAAAACATCCACAGCATGACGGTAAACCCAGGGAGTTCTATCAGAACAGGGCAGAATGCTTCAGGAAACTGCTTCCTGACCAAAACATCCACAGCATGACGGTAAACCCAGGGAGTTCTATCAGAACAGGGCAGAATGCTTCAGGAAACTGCTTCCTGACCAAAACATCCACAGCATGACGGTAAACCCAGGGAGTTCTATCAGAACAGGGCAGAATGCTTCAGGAAACTGCTTCCTGACCAAAACATCCACAGCATGACGGTAAACCCAGGGAGTTCTATCAGAACAGGGCAGAATGCTTCAGGAAACTGCTTCCTGACCAAAACATCCACAGCATGACGGTAAACCCAGGGAGTTCTATCAGAACAGGGCAGAATGCTTCAGGAAACTGCTTCGACAGTGGATAAGTAAGTCAGCTAGCGAGACATTGTCATTTTATAACAGGTGTTGATTAGCAGAAATAATGGAGTACTCTCTCTCATAGTAGTAGATGTGAGTTTCTCTTTCAAACAATCCCATGGTCTTGTACACAGCTAATAGCTAACATTCGCCAAAGCAAGCTAGCTACTGATAGGGCAACCCTAAGTAACAGTACATGAAGATGAAAAAATGATCAGGCCTACTGTACATCTTACTGTAGAAATTATTGTTGAAAACTAGTCTAGGTTGGAACTGTTGCTGTTAAAATACAATAATAATTGTTATTCTGAACTGGAATGAACTGATTAAAGCAAGATGCTTCTTGAGGTAAACCCAGTCACACAGTTCTGGGTTGCTCATCTACAGCAGGAAGTGGTCTCCTGCTTGACTGAGAAAGCAGTAGATGTTCTGGTCCAGTTTGGCACCTCATGTCTATACGAGACAGGGTTCTCAACTCTTACATACTTCAAAAAAAATAACAAGTACAGAAACAGACTCAATGCTGAGCATCACTTTTGTGCTGCACTGCCAAAAACTGAGCCCAGAATAGACATACTTGTTGAAAACTTCAACCAGCCACAGACCTCTCATTGGGACTGTGTGTGTGTGTGTGTGTGTGTGTGTGTGTGTGTGTGTGTGTGTGTGTGTGTGTGTGTGTGTGTGTGTGTGTGTGTGTGTGTGTGTGTTTGTTTGTTTGTTTGTTTGTTTGTTTGTTTGTTTGTTTTCTGGGCTACATCTGTGTGATGTGATTAATCAGTTTATTCTCGTTCAGATATATTTTTTAATGTTTTGTATTTTTTTAAACAGCAACAGTTCCAACCTAGACTTTCTTTCTACAGTAAGATGTACAGTAATTTCTACAGTAAGATGTACAGTAATTTCTATAGTAAGATGTACAGTAATTTCTATAGTAAGATGTACAGTAATTTCTACAGTAAGATGTACAGTAATTTCTATAGTAAGATGTACAGAAATTTCTACAGTAAGATGTACAGTAATTTCTACAGTAAGATGTACAGTAATTTCTACAGTAATTTCTACAGTAAGATGTACAGTAATTTCTACAGTAAGATGTACAGTAATTTCTACAGTAAGATGTACAGTAATTTCTACAGTAAGATGTACAGTAATTTCTACAGTAAGATGTACAGTAATTTCTACAGTAAGATGTACAGTAATTTCTACAGTAAGATGTACAGTAATATCTACAGTAAGATGTACAGTAATTTCTACAGTAAGATGTACAGTAATTTCTATAGTAAGATGTACAGTAATTTCTACAGTAAGATGTACAGTAATTTCTATAGTAAGATGTACAGTAATTTCTACAGTAAGATGTACAGTAATTTCTACAGTAAGATGTACAGTAATTTCTACAGTAAGATGTACAGTAATTTCTACAGTAAGATGTACAGTAATTTCTACAGTAAGATGTACAGTAATTTCTATAGTAAGATGTACAGTAATTTCTACAGTAAGATGTACAGTAATTTCTATAGTAAGATGTACAGTAAGATGTACAGTAAGATGTACAGTAATTTCTACAGTAAGATGTACAGTAATTTCTATAGTAAGATGTACAGTAATTTCTATAGTAAGATGTACAGTAATTTCTACAGTAAGATGTACAGTAATTTCTATAGTAAGATGTACAGTAATTTCTACAGTAAGATGTACAGTAATTTCTACAGTAAGATGTACAGTAATTTCTATAGTAAGATGTACAGTAATTTCTATAGTAAGATGTACAGTAATTTCTACAGTAAGATGTACAGTAATTTCTACAGTAATTTCTACAGTAAGATGTACAGTAGACTTGATCATTGTTCATCTCTACTGTGTCTTAGTGTTGCACTAAGCCTGTGTGTCTGTTCTGTTATTCATCTGTGTGATGTGATCAACCAGTTTGTTCCAGTTCAGAATGTAAATGATGTGTTGTATGTTAGCAGCAACAGGTCCAACATAGACAGATATGTAATAGTGTTTTAATGGGGGGAAATAAACATGAATAGATATTTATATGAATATTATATTTTCATTGCTATTTGTTTTTATCTATATTGCATTTGTTTTAGGCATAAGGGCAATGAAATGTACCGATATTTATGTATAGTTGCATATTTACCTTACCTTGGGACCCAGGAAAACAACATTTCTAAATTGGGTCCCAGGCTGAACATTTTTTAAGAACCGCTGGACTGAGGAGATACAGTCTAATAGACCTCCTCTAATGGGGTTGAGGAGATACAGTCTAATAGACCTCCTCTAATGGGGTTGAGGAGATACAGTCTAATAGACCTCCTCTAATGGGGTTGAGGAGATACAGTCTAATAGACCTCCTCTAATGGGGTTGAGGAGATACAGTCTAGTAGACCTCCTCTAATGGGGTTGAGGAGATACAGTCTAGTAGACCTCCTCTAATGGGGTTGAGGAGATACAGTCTAATAGACCTCCTCTAATGGGGTTGAGGAGATACAGTCTAGTAGACCTCCTCTAATGGGGTTGAGGAGATACAGTCTAGTAGACCTCCTCTAATGGGGTTGAGGAGATACAGTCTAATAGACCTCCTCTAATGGGGTTGAGGAGATACAGTCTAATAGACCTCCTCTAATGGGGTTGAGGAGATACAGTCTAATAGACCTCCTCTAATGGGGTTGAGGAGATACAGTCTAATAGACCTCCTCTAATGGGGTTGAGGAGATACAGTCTAATAGACCTCCTCTAATGGGGTTGAGGAGATACAGTCTAATAGACCTCCTCTAATGGGGTTGAGGAGATACAGTCTAGTAGACCTCCTCTAATGGGGTTGAGGAGATACAGTCTAATAGACCTCCTCTAATGGGGTTGAGGAGATACAGTCTAGTAGACCTCCTCTAATGGGGTTGAGGAGATACAGTCTAATAGACCTCCTATAATGGGGTTGAGGAGATACAGTCTACTAGGCCAGCATAATAGGTACAGTAAGTGAAGACATTCAGTATTTGATGTGCTCATGTACCTCAGTGATCCCTGTAGGCGCTGTAGACAGTCGGGGGCCAGGGCTTCACGTCGTCGGGACTCCAGGAAACGCTGGGTGTGTTTGAGCAGCGACTGGCTTGGAGGGAAGAGACCACAGCACAGCCACAGCAACTGCCAGCCCTGCTCCAAACTGAACCTGACACCAACATCAACACCATCATTATCATCATCAGAGACAACAGCACAGCCACAGCAACTGCCAGCCCTGCTCCAAACTGAACCTGACATCAACATCATCATTATCATCATCAGAGACAACAGCACAGACACAGCAACTGCCAGCCCTGCTCCAAACTGAACCTGGACTGGCGATGTTACAACATTATTGTTACAGACTCAGCAACACCACATTAGGAAAAACTCTTCTTCCCCCTGTGTTGTACAACCTCCCATCTACGTATAGGAGCAGTGGCGACCCGTCATTAAGGCAGGTGGGGCCCCAAATGTTTTGAGCCCCACATTTTTGCTAAAAAAATGTCCTTTCCTCTGTTGTCCTTTTCAGTTGTCCTCTCCTCCGTTGTCCTCTCCTCCGTTGTCTTCTCCTCTGTTGTCTTCTGTTGTCCTCTCCTCTGTTGTCTTCTGTTGTCCTCTCCTCTGTTGTCTTCTGTTGTCCTCTCCTCTGTTGTCCTCTCCTCTGTTGTCTTCTGTTGTCCTCTCCTCTGTTGTCTTCTGTTGTCCTCTCTGTTGTCTTCTGTTGTCCTCTCCTCTGTTGTATTCTGTTGTCCTCTCCTCTGTTGTCCTCTCCTCTGTTGTCTTCTGTTGTCCTCTCCTCTGTTGTCCTCTCCTCTGTTGTCTTCTGTTGTCCTCTCCTCTGTTGTCTTCTGTTGTCCTCTCTGTTGTCTTCTGTTGTCCTCTCATCTGTTGTCTTCTGTTGTCCTCTCCTCTGTTGTCCTCTCCTCTGTTGTATTCTCCTCCGTTGTCTTCTCCTCTGTTGTCTTCTGTTGTCCTCTCCTCCGTTGTCCTCTCCTCTGTTGTCTTTTGTTGTCCTCTCCTCTGTTGTCTTCTGTTGTCCTCTCCTCTGTTGTCTTCTGTTGTCCTCTCCTCTGTTGTCTTCTGTTGTCCTCTCCTCTGTTGTCTTCTGTTGTCCTCTCCTCTGATGTCTTCTGTTGTCCTCTCCTCTGATGTCTTCTGTTGTCCTCTCCTCTGATGTCTTCTGTTGTCCTCTCCTCTGATGTCCTCTGTTGTCCTCTCCTCTGTTGTCTTCTGTTGTCCTCTCCTCTGTTGTCTTCTGTTGTCCTCTCCTCTGATGTCCTCTGTTGTCCTCTCCTCTGATGTCTTCTGTTGTCCTCTCCTCTGTTGTCCTCTCCTCTGATGTCTTCTGTTGTCCTCTCCTCTGTTGTCTTCTGTTGTCCTCTCCTCTGTTGTCTTCTGTTGTCCTCTCTGTTGTCTTCTGTTGTCCTCTCCTCTGTTGTCTTCTGTTGTCCTATCCTCTGTTGTCCTATCCTCTGTTGTCTTCTGTTGTCCTCTCCTCCGTTGTCTTCTGTTGTCCTCTCCTCTGTTGTCCTCTCCTCTGTTGTCCTCTCCTCCGTTGTCCTCTCCTCCGTTGTCCTCTCCTCCGTTGTCCTCTCCTCCGTTGTCCTCTCCTCCGTTGTCCTCTCCTCTGTTGTCCTCTCCTCTGTTGTCTTCTGTTGTCCTCTCCTCTGTTGTCCTCTCCTCTGTTGTCCTCTCCTCTGTTGTCCTCTCCTCTGTTGTCCTGTCCTCTGTTGTCTTCTGTTGTCCTCTCCTCTGTTGTCCTCTCCTCCATTGTCATCTCCTCCGTTGTCCTCTCCTCTGTTGTCCTCTCCTCTGTTGTCCTCTCCTCTGTTGTCCTCTCCTCTGTTGTCCTCTCCTCTGTTGTCTTCTGTTGTCCTCTCCTCCGTTGTCTTCTGTTGTCCTCTCCTCCGTTGTCCTCTCCTCTGTTGTCCTCTCCTCCGTTGTCTTCCGTTGTCCTCTCCTCCGTTGTCCTCTCTTCTGTTGTCCTCTCCTCTGTTGTCCTCTCCTCTGTTGTCCTCTCCTCTGTTGTCTTCCGTTGGCCTCTCCTCCGTTGTCCTCTCCTCCATTGTCCTCTCCTCTGATATCCTCTCCTCCGTTGTCTTCTATTGTCCTCTCCTCTGATGTCCTCTCCTCCGTTGTCTTCTGTTGTCCTCTCCTCTGTTGTCCTCTCCTCCGTTGTCCCCTCTTCTGTTGTCCTCTCCTCTGTTGTCTTCTCCTCTGTTGTCCTCTCCTCTGTTGTCCTCTCCTCTGATGTCCTCTCCTCCGTTGTCTTCTGATGTCCTCTCCTCCGTTGTCTTCTATTGTCCTCTCCTCTGATGTCCTCTCCTCTGTTGTCCTCTCCTCTGATATCCTCTCCTCCGTTGTCTTCTGTTGTCCTCTCCTCTGATGTCCTCTCCTCCGTTGTCTTCTGTTGTCCTCTCCTCTGTTGTTCTCTCCTCTGTTGTCATATCCTCTGTTGTCATATCCTCTGTTGTCTTTTGTTGTCCTCTCCTCTGTTGTCCTCTCCTCCATTGTCCTCTCCTCTGTTGTCCTCTCCTCCGTTGTCCTCTCCTCTGATGTCCTCTCCTCTGTTGTCCTCTCCTCTGTTGTCCGCTCCTCTGTTGTCTTCTGTTGTCCTCTCCTCTGTTGTCTTCTGTTGTCCTCTCCTCTGTTGTCTTCTGTTGTCTTCTCCTCTGATGTCTTCTGTTGTCCTCTCCTCTGTTGTCTTCTGTTGTCCTCTCCTCTGTTGTCCTCTCCTCTGTTGTCTTCTGTTGTCCTCTGCTCTGTTGTCTTCTGTTGTCCTCTCCTCTGTTGTCTTCTGTTGTCCTCTCCTCTGATGTCTTCTGTTGTCCTCTCCTCTGATGTCTTCTGTTGTCCTCTCCTCTGTTGTCTTCTGTTGTCCTCTCCTCTGTTGTCTTCTGTTGTCCTCTCCTCTGATGTCCTCTCCTCTGTTGTCCTCTCCTCTGATATCCTCTCCTCCGTTGTCTTCTATTGTCCTCTCCTCTGATGTCCTCTCCTCTGTTGTCCTCTCATCCGTTGTCTTCTCCTCTGTTGTCTTCTGTGGTCCTCTCCTCTGTTGTCTTCTGTTGTCCTCTCCTCTGTTGTCTTCTGTTGTCCTCTCCTCTGTTGTCTTCCGTTGTCCTCTCCTCTGATATCCTCTCCTCCGTTGTCTTCTATTGTCCTCTCCTCTGTTGTCTTCTGTTGTCCTCTCCTCTGTTGTCCTCTCCTCCGTTGTCCCCTCTTCTGTTGTCCTCTGTTGTCCTCTCCTCTGATATCCTCTCCTCCGTTGTCTTCTATTGTCCTCTCCTCTGATGTCCTCTCCTCCGTTGTCTTCTGTTGTCCTCTCCTCTGTTGTCCTCTCCTCCGTTGTCCCCTCTTCTGTTGTCCTCTCCTCTGTTGTCCTCTCCTCTGTTGTCTTCTGTTGTCCTCTCCTCTGTTGTCTTCTGTTGTCCTCTCCTCTGATGTCTTCTGTTGTCCTCTCCTCTGTTGTCTTCTGTTGTCCTCTCCTCTGTTGTCTTCTGTTGTCCTCTCCTCTGTTGTCCTCTCCTCTGATGTCCTCTCCTCTGTTGTCCTCTCCTCTGATGTCCTCTCCTCTGATATCCTCTCCTCTGTTGTCTTCTATTGTCCTCTCCTCTGATGTCCTCTCCTCCGTTGTCTTCTGTTGTCCTCTCCTCTGTTGTTCTCTCCTCTGTTGTCATATCCTCTGATGTCCTCTCCTCTGTTGTCCTCTCCTCTGATATCCTCTCCTCTGTTGTCTTCTATTGTCCTCTCCTCTGATGTCCTCTCCTCTGTTGTCTTCTGTTGTCCTCTCCTCTGTTGTCCTCTCCTCCGTTGTCTTCTGTTGTCCTCTCCTCTGTTGTCTTCTGTTGTCCTCTCCTCTGTTGTCCTCTCCTCCGTTGTCTTCTGTTGTCCTCTCCTCCGTTGTCTTCTGTTGTCCTCTCCTCTGTTGTCTTCTGTTGTCCTATCCTCTGTTGTGTTCTGTTGTCCTCTCCTCTGTTGTCCTCTCCTCTGATATCCTCTCCTCTGATATCCTCTCCTCTGTTGTCTTCTGTTGTCCTCTCCTCTGTTGTCTTCTGTTGTCCTCTCCTCTGTTGTCTTCTGTTGTCCTCTCCTCTGTTGTCTTCTGTTGTCCTCTCCTCTGTTGTCTTCTGTTGTCCTCTCCTCTGATGTCTTCTGTTGTCCTATCCTCTGTTGTGTTCTGTTGCCCTCTCCTCTGTTGTCCTCTCCTCTGATGTCCTCTCCTCCGATGTCTTCTGTTGTCCTCTCCTCTGTTGTCTTCTGTTGTCCTCTCCTCTGTTGTCCTCTCCTCTGTTGTCTTCTGTTGTCCTCTCCTCTGTTGTCCTATCCTCTGTTGTCTTCTGTTGTCCTATCCTCTGTTGTCCTATCCTCTGTTGTATTCTGTTGTCCTCTCCTCTGTTGTCTTCTGTTGTCCTATCCTCTGTTGCCCTCTCCTCCGATGTCTTCTGTTGTCCTCTCCTCTGTTGTCTTCTGTTGTCCTCTCCTCTGTTGTCCTATCCTCTGTTGTCTTCTGTTGTCCTATCCTCTGTTGTCCTATCCTCTGTTGTCTTCTGTTGTCCTCTCCTCTGTTGTCTTCTGTTGTCCTCTCCTCTGTTGTAGTCTGTTGTCCTCTCCTCTTCTGTCTTCTGTTGTCCTCTCCTCTGTTGTCCTCTCCTCTGATGTCCTCTCCTCTGTTGTCCTCTCCTCTGATGTCCTCTCCTCTGATATCCTCTCCTCCGTTGTCTTCTATTGTCCTCTCCTCTGATGTCCTCTCCTCCGTTGTCTTCTGTTGTCCTCTCCTCTGTTGTTCTCTCCTCTGTTGTCATATCCTCTGATGTCCTCTCCTCTGTTGTCCTCTCCTCTGATATCCTCTCCTCTGTTGTCTTCTATTGTCCTCTCCTCTGATGTCCTCTCCTCTGTTGTCTTCTGTTGTCCTCTCCTCTGTTGTCCTCTCCTCCGTTGTCTTCTGTTGTCCTCTCCTCCGTTGTCTTCTGTTGTCCTCTCCTCCGTTGTCTTCTGTTGTCCTCTCCTCTGTTGTCTTCTGTTGTCCTCTCCTCTGATATCCTCTCCTCTGATATCCTCTCCTCTGTTGTCTTTTGTTGTCCTCTCCTCTGTTGTCTTCTGTTGTCCTCTCCTCTGTTGTCTTCTGTTGTCCTCTCCTCTGTTGTCTTCTGTTGTCCTGTCCTCTGTTGTCTTCTGTTGTCCTCTCCTCTGTTGTCTTCTGTTGTCCTCTCCTCTGTTGTGTTCTGTTGCCCTCTCCTCTGATGTCCTCTCCTCCGATGTCTTCTGTTGTCCTCTCCTCTGTTGTCTTCTGTTGTCCTCTCCTCTGTTGTCTTCTGTTGTCCTCTCCTCTGTTGTGTTCTGTTGCCCTCTCCTCTGATGTCCTCTCCTCTGTTGTCTTCTGTTGTCCTCTCCTCTGTTGTCTTCTGTTGTCCTCTCCTCTGTTGTCCTATCCTCTGTTGTCTTCTGTTGTCCTCTCCTCTGTTGTCCTATCCTCTGTTGTATTCTATTGTCCTATCCTCTGTTGTATTCTGTTGTCCTCTCCTCTGTTGTCCTCTCCTCTGTTGTCTTCTGTTGTCATCTCCTCCGTTGTCCTCTCCTCCGTTGTCCTCTCCTCCGTTGTCCTCTCCTATGTTGTCCTCTCCTCTGTTGTCCTCTCCTCTGTTGTCCTCTCCTCTGTTGTCCTCTCCTCTGTTGTCCTCTCCTATGTTGTCCTCTCCTCTGTTGTCTTCCGTTGTCCTCTCCTCCGTTGTCCTCTCCTCTGTTGTCCTCTCCTCTGTTGTCCTCTCCTATGTTGTCCTCTCCTCTGTTGTCTTCCGTTGTCCTCTCCTCCGTTGTCCTCTCCTCTGTTGTCCTCTCCTCTGTTGTCCTCTCCTCTGTTGTCCTGTCCTCTGTTGTCCTCTCCTCTGTTGTCCTCTCCTCTGTTGTCCTCTCCTCTCTTGTCCTCTCCTCTCTTGTCCTCTCCTCTCTTGTCCTCTCCTCTCTTGTCCTCTCCTCTCTTGTCCTCTCCTCCGTTGTCCTCTCCTATGTTGTCCTCTCCTCTGTTGCCCTGTTTCAAATATCTTTCCAAAAGGGTTCATTCTACCATGTATTTAGATTACAGTTAAAAAGCCCCTCATGATTTACATAGATTAAGTCTACCCCTGGACTGACATTAAGAATCTCCATTGAACATTTCATATTTTTAGTCTTTGCTAATCCATATCCGCGTCTGGGAAGCAGGCCCTAACAGTCTACCTGTTGTTGTACAGGCCCTAACAGTCTACCTGTTGTTGTACAGGCCCTAACAGTCTACCTGTTGTTGTACAGGCCCTAACAGTCTACCTGTTGTTGTACAGGCCCTAACAGTCTACCTGTTGCCCTAACAGTCTACCTGTTGTTGTACAGGCCCTAACAGTCTACCTGTTGTTGTACAGGCCCTAACAGTCTACCTGTTGTTGTACAGGCCCTAACAGTCTACCTGTTGTTGTACAGGCCCTAACAGTCTACCTGTTGCCCTAACAGTCTACCTGTTGTTGTACAGGCCCTAACAGTCTACCTGTTGCCCTAACAGTCTACCTGTTGCTGTACAGGCCCTAACAGTCTACCTGTTGCCCTAACAGTCTACCTGTTGCCCTAACAGTCTACCTGTTGTTGTACAGGCCCTAACAGTCTACCTGTTGTTGTACAGGCCCTAACAGTCTACCTGTTGCCCTAACAGTCTACCTGTTGTTGTACAGGCCCTAACAGTCTACCTGTTGTTGTACAGGCCCTAACAGTCTACCTGTTGTTGTACAGGCCCTAACAGTCTACCTGTTGCCCTAACAGTCTACCTGTTGTTGTACAGGCCCTAACAGTCTACCTGTTGTTGTACAGGCCCTAACAGTCTACCTGTTGCCCTAACAGTCTACCTGTTGTTGTACAGGCCCTAACAGTCTACCTGTTGCCCTAACAGTCTACCTGTTGTTGTACAGGCCCTAACAGTCTACCTGTTGCTGTACAGGCCCTAACAGTCTACCTGTTGTTGTACAGGCCCTAACAGTCTACCTGTTGTTGTACAGGCCCTAACAGTCTACCTGTTGCTGTACAGGCCCTAACAGTCTACCTGTTGCTGTACAGGCCCTAACAGTCTACCTGTTGCTGTACAGGCCCTAACAGTCTACCTGTTGTTGTACAGGCCCTAACAGTCTACCTGTTGTTGTACAGGCCCTAACAGTCTACCTGTTGTTGTACAGGCCCTAACAGTCTACCTGTTGTTGTACAGGCCCTAACAGTCTACCTGTTGTTGTACAGGCCCTAACAGTCTACCTGTTGTTGTACAGGCCCTAACAGTCTACCTGTTGTTGTACAGGCCCTAACAGTCTACCTGTTGCTGTACAGGCCCTAACAGTCTACCTGTTGTTGTACAGGCCCTAACAGTCTACCTGTTGTTGTACAGGCCCTAACAGTCTACCTGTTGCCCTAACAGTCTACCTGTTGTTGTACAGGCCCTAACAGTCTACCTGTTGCTGTACAGGCCCTAACAGTCTACCTGTTGCCCTAACAGTCTACCTGTTGTTGTACAGGCCCTAACAGTCTACCTGTTGTTGTACAGGCCCTAACAGTCTACCTGTTGTTGTACAGGCCCTAACAGTCTACCTGTTGCCCTAACAGTCTACCTGTTGTTGTACAGGCCCTAACAGTCTACCTGTTGTTGTACAGGCCCTAACAGTCTACCTGTTGTTGTACAGGCCCTAACAGTCTACCTGTTGTTGTACAGGCCCTAACAGTCTACCTGTTGCCCTAACAGTCTACCTGTTGTTGTACAGGCCCTAACAGTCTACCTGTTGCCCTAACAGTCTACCTGTTGTTGTACAGGCCCTAACAGTCTACCTGTTGTTGTACAGGCCCTAACAGTCTACCTGTTGCCCTAACAGTCTACCTGTTGTTGTACAGGCCCTAACAGTCTACCTGTTGTTGTACAGGCCCTAACAGTCTACCTGTTGTTGTACAGGCCCTAACAGTCTACCTGTTGCCCTAACAGTCTACCTGTTGTTGTACAGGCCCTAACAGTCTACCTGTTGTTGTACAGGCCCTAACAGTCTACCTGTTGCCCTAACAGTCTACCTGTTGTTGTACAGGCCCTAACAGTCTACCTGTTGTTGTACAGGCCCTAACAGTCTACCTGTTGCCCTAACAGTCTACCTGTTGTTGTACAGGCCCTAACAGTCTACCTGTTGTTGTACAGGCCCTAACAGTCTACCTGTTGTTGTACAGGCCCTAACAGTCTACCTGTTGTTGTACAGGCCCTAACAGTCTACCTGTTGCCCTAACAGTCTACCTGTTGTTGTACAGGCCCTAACAGTCTACCTGTTGTTGTACAGGCCCTAACAGTCTACCTGTTGTTGTACAGGCCCTAACAGTCTACCTGTTGTTGTACAGGCCCTAACAGTCTACCTGTTGTTGTACAGGCCCTAACAGTCTACCTGTTGTTGTACAGGCCCTAACAGTCTACCTGTTGCTGTACAGGCCCTAACAGTCTACCTGTTGCTGTACAGGCCCTAACAGTCTACCTGTTGTTGTACAGGCCCTAACAGTCTACCTGTTGCCCTAACAGTCTACCTGTTGTTGTACAGGCCCTAACAGTCTACCTGTTGCCCTAACAGTCTACCTGTTGTTGTACAGGCCCTAACAGTCTACCTGTTGCTGTACAGGCCCTAACAGTCTACCTGTTGTTGTACAGGCCCTAACAGTCTACCTGTTGCCCTAACAGTCTACCTGTTGCCCTAACAGTCTACCTGTTGTTGTACAGGCCCTAACAGTCTACCTGTTGCTGTACAGGCCCTAACAGTCTACCTGTTGTTGTACAGGCCCTAACAGTCTACCTGTTGCCCTAACAGTCTACCTGTTGTTGTACAGGCCCTAACAGTCTACCTGTTGTTGTACAGGCCCTAACAGTCTACCTGTTGTTGTACAGGCCCTAACAGTCTACCTGTTGTTGTACAGGCCCTAACAGTCTACCTGTTGCTGTACAGGCCCTAACAGTCTACCTGTTGTTGTTGCTGGTCATCTGTTTCATGATCTGACAGTAGATCTCGTCTCTCAGGGCCTCGTCCTTGGTGGCTGGGCCAAAGATCTGGTCTGTCAACTCTAGAGGACTCTGTATCTGCTTTGTGGGGTAGTCCCCCATGTACTTCAGGATAGGTACACACAGGTCAAGGACTGGTAGGAACACATCTCTGAAAACTGTATTTAAACAAACTGCATGTCATTTGCCATCCTACCACAAAAAGACATTTAACACATTTAGACACGTACAATAAGTGCAACTGGTGTTTCCACATGTCATATATATTTTGCATCTTCAGTCTGCATCGCTGTCCATGTACTTTGGGTCTGAATAGAAAGCCAGGTAGTGACAACCTTTTATTTTCTTCAGTAAGGGCGTCACTGAAGACCAGAATATGTCACTCTAGATAAGAGCACTTGCTAAATTACAACAACAAAAAAATGCAATGTTGAGGCGATTCCAAAGATGCTCTTGAAGATAATGTTGAAGTAGTCTGTCGGTGAGAAGGTAGTACATCTATCATTTAAAGGATATCAGTGAAGGCCAGGCAGGCCCGGTGGCTGAGCTCAGAGTTCCCCGCCAACTTCTTAAGAAGGGGCTGTTTGATTGGCTCCCTGGAGTTGACCCACAGCCTCTCAGGGGCCACGTTCTTAGAGATCACCTGACGGTTCACGTCCTTGATGGGCTGCCTGGAGGGACAGACAGAAGCACAGGACTTTTAGGAGCTGTTAAAATCAGGATGATTTCCCATATATATTACTATATATATAATATATAATTATATATTACAGGTGTTAGTTCTATACCATATATATCGAAATATTATTGGCTATACTATTATCACTTTTCTGTTAATATCGTATTAGAAGTTTCTCTGTTACCTGAAGTACTCATAGGAGAACTGTTACCTGAAGTACTCATAGGAGAACTGTTACCTGAAGTACTCATAGGAGAACTGTTACCTGAAGTACTGTTACCTGAAGTACTGGTAGTAGAACTGTTACCTGAAGTACTCATAGGAGAACTGTTACCTGAAGTACTCATAGGAGAACAGCTACCTGAAGTACTCATAGGAGAACTGTTACCTGAAGTACTCATAGGAGAACTGTTACCTGAAGTACTCATAGGAGAACTGTTACCTGAAGTACTGTTACCTGAAGTACTCATAGGAGAACTGTTACCTGAAGTACTCATAGGAGAACTGTTACCTGAAGTACTCATAGGAGAACTGTTACCTGAAGTACTCATAGGAGAACTGTTACCTGAAGTACTCATAGGAGAACTCTTTGAGGGACACGGGGGCCACTCGCTCCACGGTGCCTGTCTCCTTCTGATTGGCTGCCATGATGCTCTTCCTCTGGTCAGGTGACAGGTTAAGAAGACTCTGGAAACATTTTATGTTGACATTTTAGTAATTTAACCTGACTGATAATGATCAGTTTATTGAAATAAGGTAGGTAAAACAATCACAAATCATAATGAATAAAACCTTCTTCAAAATAGCATCATCAATAGCAGTAAGAGGAAAGGAAAGAATCGATTTCTTCAGCCCATATTTCAACTTAGATAGTAAAACAAGAACATGAGTTCATACAATGACTTCATTGGTAGGTTTGGTGAGAGTGGGCGGGACAATGCGTTCATACCATGATTTCATTGGTAGGTTTGGTGAGAGTGGGCGGGACAATGCGTTCATACCATGATTTCATTGGTAGGTTTGGTGAGAGTGGGCGGGACAATGCGTTCATACCATGATTTCATTGGTAGGTTTGGTGAGAGTGGGCGGGACAATGTGTTCATACCATGACTTCATTGGTAGGTTTGGTGAGAGTGGGCGGGACAATGCATTCATACCATGACTTCATTGGTAGGTTTGGTGAGAGTGGGCGGGACAATGCGTTCATACCATGACTTCATTGGTAGGTTTGGTGAGAGTGGGCAGGACAATGTGTTCCTACCATGACTTCATTGGTAGGTTTGTGAGAGTGGGCGGGACAATGTGTTCATACCATGACTTCATTGGTAGGTTTGGTGAGAGTGGGCAGGACAATGTGTTCATACCATGACTTCATTGGTAGGTTTGGTGAGAGTGGGCAGGACAATGTGTTAATACCATGACTTCATTGGTAGGTTTGGTGAGAGTGGGCGGGACAATGTGTTAATACCATGACTTCATTGGTAGGTTTGGTGAGAGTGGGCGGGACAATGTGTTCATACCATGACTTCATTGGTAGGTTTGGTGAGAGTGGGCGGGACAATGTGTTCATACCATGACTTCATTGGTAGGTTTGGTGAGAGTGGGCGGTACAATGTGTTAATACCATGACTTCATTGGTAGGTTTGTGAGAGTGGGCGGGACAATGCGTTCATACCATGACTTCATTGGTAGGTTTGGTGAGAGTGGGCGGGACAATGCGTTCATACCATGACTTCATTGGTAGGTTTGGTGAGAGTGGGCAGGACAATGCGTTCATACCATGACTTCATTGGTAGGTTTGTGAGAGTGGGCAGGACAATGCGTTCATACCATGACTTCATTGGTAGGTTTGGTGAGAGTGGGCGGGACAATGCGTTCATACCATGACTTCATTGGTAGGTTTGGTGAGAGTGGGCAGGACCAGGATAGCGTCGGTGGGTACCGCCCCCGTCTTGCCGGTGCGTTCGTTCTTGCCCTTGATCCAGCCGCGGCCGACAGTCAGCTCGTCGTCTTTAATGAGGACTATCAGCTCTCCTTTCTTAAAGCTCAGGAACGTAGGGTCGTCTATATGAGAGAGAGACAGAAAGAGAGAGAGAGAGAGAGTGTTTAATTTCCCCAAATTAGAGAGTGTCATTTCCCCAAATTTGAAACCCTTATTCAAGGTTTCAAAGACCTCTCTGATGAGAGTAGGCTACCCGTCCTGTTGGGGGAGGATGCAGAGAGCTGTGGGTTGGCAGCGTACTACATTGCTGCCTGCCATAAGATGAGGGACAGTGTCTGACAGACCAACCAACCTGCACATGTACTCTACTCTATGCTTATTGTTAACTGTATGGTTATTTTGACCCTTGGTTATTGTTGTTACAGTTTTAAATGTCCAAAGCTTTGGCAATATGTACATTGTTGTGTCATGCGAATAAAGCAAATTAGAGAGAGACAGAGAGGGAAAGAAGAGAGAGACTGAGGGAAAGAAGAGAGAGAGAGAGACTGAGGGAAAGAAGAGAGAGAGAGAGAGAGAGACTGAGGCAAAGAAGAGAGAGAGAGAGACTGAGGGAAAGAAGAGAGAGAGAGAGAGAGACTGAGGGAAAGAAGAGAGAGAGAGAGAGACTGAGGGAAAGAAGAGAGAGAGAGAGAGAGAGACTGAGGAAAAGAAGAGAGAGAGAGAGACTGAGGGAAAGAAGAGAGAGAGAGAGAGAGAGACTGAGGGAAAGAAGAGAGAGAGAGAGAGAGAGAGACTGAGTGAAAGAAGAGAGAGAGAGAGACTGAGGGAAAGAAGAGAGAGAGAGAGAGACTGAGGGAAAGACTGAGGGAAAGAAGAGAGAGAGAGAGAGAGAGACTGAGGGAAAGAAGAGAGAGAGAGAGAGAGAGAGAGAGACTGAGTGAAAGAAGAGAGAGAGAGAGACTGAGGGAAAGAAGAGAGAGAGAGAGAGACTGAGGGAAAGAAGAGAGAGAGAGAGACTGAGGGAAAGAAGAGAGAGAGAGAGACTGAGGGAAAGAAGAGAGAGAGACTGAGGGAAAGAAGAGAGAGAGAGAGACAGGGAAAGAAGAGAGAGAGAGAGAGAGACTGAGGGAAAGAAGAGAGAGAGAAACCACAAAATGGGACAAACACCAAAGTGAGACTCCGCATGCAGAAATATCCTCCGTGTACACCGTAAAACACCAAATAATGCAGAGCAGAGTTAGGCCGATAACCGCTAATGATCAAAATCCAGAAAAGAGACGTTAAATTCTACAACCACCTAAAAGGAAGCGATTCCCAAACCTTCCATAACAAAGCCATCACCTACAGAGAGATGAACCTGGAGAAGAGTCCCCTAAGCAAGCTGGTCCTGGGGCTCTGTTCACAAACACAAACACACCCCACAGAGCCCCAGGACAGCAACGAAATTACACCTAACCAAAATCATGAGGAAACTAAAAGATAATTACTTGACACATTGGAAAGAATTAACAAAAAAACAGAGCAAACTAGAATGCTATTTGGTCCTAAACAGAGAGTACACAGTGGCAGAATACCTGACCACTGTGACTGACCCAAACTTAAGGAAAGCTTTCACTATGTACAGACTCAGTGAGCATAGCCTTGCTATTGAGAAAGGCCACCGTAGGCAGACCTGGCTCTCAGGAGAAGACAGGCTATGTGCACACTGCCCACAAAATGAGGTGGAAACTGAGCTGCACTTCCTAACCTCCTGCCAAATGTATGACCATATTAGAGACACATATTTCTATCAGATCACACAGACCCACAAAGAATTAGAAAACAAACCCGATTTTGATAAACTCCCATATCTACTGGGTGAAATTCCACAGTGTGCATCACAGCAGCAAGATTTGTGACCTGTTGCCACAAGAAAAGGGCAACCAGTGAAGAACAAACACCATTGTAAATACAACCCATATTTATGTTTATTTATTTTCCCTTGTGTACTTTAACCATTTGTACATTGTTACAACACTGTATATATACATAATATGACATTTGTAATGTCTTTATTCTTTTGGAACTTCTGTGAATGTAATGTTTACTGTTCATTTGTATTGTTTATTTCACTTTTGTATAATATCTACCTCACTTCCTTTGGTAATGTTAACATATGTTTCTCATGCCAATAAAGCCCCTTGAATTGAATTGAGAGAAACCAATGAATATGTATATATATATATATATATATATATATATATATATATATATATATATATATACTGTAGCTGACATATTACTGTACTAAACAAAACAAAGTATGTTCAACATAAAGATGCAATTTTCATATGTTGAAACCAACGCATCTAAAACGTGATTAAATTTAGCTCAAATATAAATGTTTCTAAATCCTTGGTTGGTGTTTGTGTTACCTTGGTTGACTTCCTGACTAACCTTGGTTGACTTCCTGCAGGGCCACAGCATACTGAGAGCGTTCCCTTAGTCCTCCCAGGAACATATGCACCAGCTCTGCTATGTCCCCAGCCATCACCGCGTTCAGAGAGAAGTCTCCCTTCAGAGTCAGGAGACTCACAGACTGGCCAAACGTCTTGCCCTCCCTGAGAGGAAGGAGGAGAATCACTCATACTGCTGAAATACACTAGTTGACTCGTAAACGTAGTATCCCAACACATTATTCCAGGGTCGTATTCACTACCCAGCTAACCAGGAACATTCCCAGAACGTTAGCTGAGATTCTGTAGTTAGGGTTTTATCTAACATTAGCATGATAACATCCCCAAAACATACAGATAATGTTTTTGATAACAAAATCTATTTTTATATAAATAAATAAATAAATACAAATAAATATATGAATGGAATGTTCTCTTAACATTCACTAAAATGTTGTGCACAACAACCACCACAGAACATTCCCCAAACGTTCACATTAGGTTTCCAGGTAATGTAATAGCACAATGCACCAGTCATGTTTCCCCAGCAAACCAAAATTGAACCTGTGAAAGTTCCTAGAACATTCATTAGGTTGAGGCAAACGTTCCCATGACACAAAAACTGTCCAACCACTGTGCAGCCTTTGACCTAGCTTCCTGGGGGACGTCCCAAACGTCCCAGACGTCCCACCCTTTTCCCTACATAGCACACTACGTTTGATCAGAACCTTATGGGACCCTATAGTAGTGCACTATATAGGGAATAGGGTGTCGTTTGGGACTCACACCCTGCTCCCAACCACTGTGCACCTTAACTGTGAGCTTTAACCTATAGCTTACTGTGCTGTACCTCATGGTGTTGACCCCAGTGACCTCTGGGTAGGAGAGCTGCAGCAGTCTCCTCTCCTTCTCGTCCAGGAAAGTGATGCCTGTCCAATTGATCGCCACAATGAACTTGTTTTTAGGAAGTGCAGGACCTGGGAATATGCATAATGGGTTAAACCAGCGGAATAAACAGAACGTCTGCTTCCCAACTCTCATCCCGTTCACTACATAGTCCACTCCTTTTTACCAGAGGCCCATCAGCAGGGAGGGAGAACAAGAGGGAGCGCTGCACTAATGTAAACTGGTGGCTAAGCGGCATTGCCTTTCCTTCCTCCCACTGTCGCTGTCTCTCTGCCACAGTAACAGTGATCCTTCCTCCCACTGTCGCTGTCTCTCTGCCACAGTAACAGTGATCCTTCCTCCCACTGTCGCTGTCTCTCTGCCACAGTAACAGTGATCCTTCCTCCCACTGTCGCTGTCTCTCTGCCACAGTAACAGTGATCCTTCCTCCCACTGTGGCTGTCTCTCTGCCACACTAACAGTGATCCTTCCTCCCACTGTCGCGGTCTCTCTGCCACAGTAACAGTGATCCTTCCTCCCACTGTCGCTGTCTCTCTGCCACAGTAACAGTGATCCTTCCTCCGACTGTCGCTGTCTCTCTGCCACAGTAACAGTGATCCTTCCTCCGACTGTCGCTGTCTCTCTGCCACACTAACAGTGATCCTTCCTCCCACTGTCGCTGTCTTTCTGCCACAGTAACAGTGATCCTTCCTCCCACTGTCGCTGTCTCTCTGCCACACTAACAGTGATCCTTCCTCCGACTGTCGCTGTCTCTCTGCCACAGTAACAGTGATCCTTCCTCCCACTGTCTCTCTGCCACAGTAACAGTGATCCTTCCTCCCACTGTCGCTGTCTCTCTGCCACAGTAACAGTGATCCTTCCTCCCACTGTCGCTGTCTCTCTGCCACACTAACAGTGATCCTTCCTCCCACTGTCGCTGTCTCTCTGCCACAGTAACAGTGATCCTTCCTCCGACTGTCGCTGTCTCTCTGCCACACTAACAGTGATCCTTCCTCCCACTGTCGCTGTCTCTCTGCCACAGTAACAGTGATCCTTCCTCCGACTGTCGCTGTCTCTCTGCCACACTAACAGTGATCCTTCCTCCGACTGTCGCTGTCTCTCTGCCACAGTAACAGTGATCCTTCCTCCCACTGTCGCTGTCTCTCTGCCACAGTAACAGTGATCCTTCCTCCCACTGTCGCTGTCTCTCTGCCACAGTAACAGTGATCCTTCCTCCCACTGTCGCTGTCTCTCTGCCACAGTAACAGTGATCCTTCCTCCCACTGTCGCTGTCTCTCTGCCACAGTAACAGTGATCCTTCCTCCCACTGTCGCGGTCTCTCTGCCACAGTAACAGTGATCCTTCCTCCCACTGTCGCGGTCTCTCTGCCACACTAACAGTGATCCTTCCTCCCACTGTCGCTGTCTCTCTGCCACAGTAACAGTGATCCTTCCTCCCACTGTCGCTGTCTCTCTGCCACAGTAACAGTGATCCTTCCTCCCACTGTCGCTGTCTCTCTGCCACACTAACAGTGATCCTTCCTCCCACTGTCGCTGTCTCTCTGCCACAGTAACAGTGATCCTTCCTCCCACTGTCGCGGTCTCTCTGCCACACTAACAGTGATCCTTCCTCCCACTGTCGCTGTCTCTCTGCCACACTAACAGTGATCCTTCCTCCCACTGTCGCGGTCTCTCTGCCACACTAACAGTGATCCTTCCTCCCACTGTCGCTGTCTCTCTGCCACAGTAACAGTGATCCTTCCTCCCACTGTCGCTGTCTCTCTGCCACACTAACAGTGATCCTTCCTCCCACTGTCGCGGTCTCTCTGCCACACTAACAGTGATCCTTCCTCCCACTGTCGCTGTCTCTCTGCCACAGTAACAGTGATCCTTCCTCCGACTGTCGCTGTCTCTCTGCCACACTAACAGTGATCCTTCCTCCCACTGTCGCGGTCTCTCTGCCACACTAACAGTGATCCTTCCTCCCACTGTCGCTGTCTCTCTGCCACAGTAACAGTGATCCTTCCTCCCACTGTCGCTGTCTCTCTGCCACAGTAACAGTGATCCTTCCTCCCACTGTCGCTGTCTCTCTGCCACACTAACAGTGATCCTTCCTCCCACTGTCGCGGTCTCTCTGCCACAGTAACAGTGATCCTTCCTCCCACTGTCGCTGTCTCTCTGCCACACTAACAGTGATCCTTCCTCCCACTGTCGCGGTCTCTCTGCCACACTAACAGTGATCCTTCCTCCCACTGTCGCTGTCTCTCTGCCACACTAACAGTGATCCTTCCTCCCACTGTCGCTGTCTCTCTGCCACACTAACAGTGATCCTTCCTCCCACTGTCGCTGTCTCTCTGCCACACTAACAGTGATCCTTCCTCCCACTGTCGCGGTCTCTCTGCCACACTAACAGTGATCCTTCCTCCCACTGTCGCTGATCCAAATTGCACCCTATTCCCTACAGATGTCGGATCTTAATTTGATCACTCTTTTGTAGTGATTCCCCCCCCACCCCCCCCCCCCCCCCCCCCCCTCCCTTAGCATTCAAATGAGCTTCGTGATTTAGATACGTTCACTGAAAACCCGCTTTCTCTCCATACGGGGGCAGTCGAGTCATTCAGACATTCGCCAGCTATCAAAATCATCTTTCCTCCCTCGCTGGCTTTTAAACGCTGAAAAACCAAACATAATATGAATAAACATCCTAATGGTACTGTAGGCCTACACCTAAACTATAGCTTACTAAACTATACACCTAAACTATAGCTTACTGTATCAAAAGTCATTGCAGACACAGGCTTATCATATCAGATGTAAAGACGAGTAGACTTTGAAAATAGTGAGGTAGCCTACGGAATGGAGCACAGTGCTGCATGCCCATGAGGTTCTGAGATCTACAGAATATATTATTGAAAAACAGGACATGTTAAGGTTACGAATCAACTGTCGGAATTGAGTTAACTGGTGGGGGTGGTCTAGTGGTTAGGGCCTCTACCTTCAGTGCCCATATATACATATAGTCCTACCATGTTGGTTTGGGTTCCAGCCCATATATACATATAGTCCTACCATGTTGGTGTGGGTTCCAGCCCATATATACATATAGTCCTACCATGTTGATGTGGGTTCCAGCCCATATATACATATAGGCCTACCATGTTGGTGTGGGTTCCAGCCCATATATACATATAGTCCTACCATGTTGGTGTGGGTTCCAGCCCATATATACATATAGGCCTACCATGTTGGTGTGGGTTCCAGCCCATATATACATATAGTCCTACCATGTTGGTGTGGGTTCCAGCCCATATATACATATAGTCCTACCATGTTGGTGTGGGTTCCAGCCCATATATACATATAGTTCTACCATGTTGGTGTGGGTTCCAGCCCATATATACATATAGGCCTACCGTGTTGGCGTTGGTTCCAGCCCATATATACATATAGTCCTACCATGTTGATGTGGGTTCCAGCCCATATTGTCCTACCATGTTGATGTGGGTTCCAGCCCATGCCCTTCTGGCACAAATAATTCAATCTCCCCCGATTGGCTTGATTTAGTTACACATTTATTAACCTATGGACAGTCCAGGGATATTTTACTCCTGATCTTCATAAGAAATTCCCATAACAGACACTATTTTAGATTTTCTGATCGATGCCCCTACCTTTGTTTTTACCCCCTGGAGTTGATTTACACCATTTTTTCAATATAGCCAATTTTGACTTTGTGGCTGCGGTAACTAGTGAAAACCGTTGTGCCTGTTCTTCAAACACGTATCTGCCCTCTCATTGGCTAGAATAGTCATCACCTGATCTTGCCTCCTTCCAACTGCCTTCCATTTTGAAGACATTTATTTTCATTGTTAATTAAAGCGGTCACTACATTATCTGGTCAAATATAATGGATAATCCGCGACTACATAGAGAATAGGCTGCCATTTTGGACACGGCCTGAATATGGCAAACACCCTCATGCCAAGGGTTAAATCTGTGATACGAAGTATGTGAAGGACGGAGAATTGGGATGCAGCCTGAGATCACTTTATATGAGAGAACCACGTTTTTTTTTTTTATACCTGATAACTTGGCGGCCTCGAAGAACCTGGAGAAGAACATAGGCCACTTCTGACGAGCGTAGTCCACCACCTCGGCCTTGACACCTACTGCTTTCTGCCTAGAGTTGATATATGGACCCTGGTATATGACAGACAGAGCAGAGGACCATAAGAAGACACTACACAGTTGGATAGAACATTGTCTTCTCGCCCACAGTAGAGAAGGAAACAATCATATGAATTCATAAAACTGCTCTCTATCACCAGCAGGGACTTTTAAAAAGGCCTGTTAATAAAGTAATATCCAAGGTTCGTTTCATTCTGTTTTCAATTCACCCTGTTTCACGAGGAACATTTCAACTGGAATTATAGTTTACCTGCTGAATTGAAATGGAATTGATCACAACCCCCATTAATGAGTGATTTAACTCGTGTTTTTTTGTATTTACTGTCTACATGTGAATTTTCCAAATTAAACTCAAATGATTCAGTCAACTGACCTGAGCATGGGCAGTGCTGACCATCTGAAGCCATTTGTCCTGAGTCTTGGCCTCCAGAAGAGAAGAGTTAACGCAGTCCTGAACTACTGTCTTAGCGTTGTCAAGACTACAGTCTGATCCATACTGAATGTAGAAGTGTTTTGCTGACAGCTGGACTATATCATCATCCTGGAGAGAATGGAGATTAGAAGAGAAAGGACATTAGTTCAAGATTAAGTTTTTTTTTAAACTACTTTTGCCCATTTCTGTTAGAAGTTGAAAATGTGTCTCCATCCATTTAACCATTTATTGTTTTTAAAGAAAACTCTGTTTTTGCCACTGGCTTTCATGAGATTTACACGTGAGCTTGTCAGAGGTGGCCCTTTCGTAAAGTGGTCCTTCGAGCCGGATAAATCAAAGACCTCACAGTGATGTTCACTGTGTATACTAGGTCTGCACCCATTTAGTCTTCTGTTTTCATTGTTTGGTCGACAAAGATTTTTTTTTAGTCGAGCAGTAGCCAATAAAATAAATACCCTGTTTGACACATAATATTCACGCAGCACTTGTTCCTTACCTTCGTTTTCTTGATATCCAGTATTTTCTACAACTAGACAAATGTATTCCACACATCTGACTTCCTGTTTACCTCCTGAGCAGCTAGTAAACATTCCCTCCCATTTCGAGTTTGGTCACGTCCTCTGCATCCTTTGCTGTGTCACACGTGTTACAGTGTTCAGAGTTTGATATAACCAATTTATTGATGTGATAATGATATGCTATAGGTGAGGTACTATTGGTCACATGCATGTGATGCATACATGTGTCACGTAGAGAGAGCAAAGGGTTGAGGGAATAAAAAGAACACAAATCCTCCTTTAACCTGTCTCCTCCCCTTCATCTACACTGATTTGAAGTGGATTTAACAAGTGACATCAATAAGGGATCATTAGCTTTCACCTGGATTCACCTGGTCAGTCTATGGAAAGAGCGGGTGTTCTTAATGTTTTGTGTACTCAGTGTATATCACGGTAGTTATACTCTGCATCCCGAATGGCCCCTATTCCCTTTATAGTGCCCATAGGGCCCTGGTCAAAAGTAGTGCACTACCCCTATGGGCCCTGGTCTAAACTAGCGCACTACCCCTATGGGCCCTGGTCAAAAGTAGTGCACTATATAGGGAATAGGGTGGTATTTGGGACGCCGGGCATAGCCAGACAGAGCATTACCTACCTTCTCACACTGCTACTCTACAGACCACGGTAAATGTTCCAAACCTTTGGTTCTTGGAGACTTACAGTATATGAACCAGTGACATAGATCACTTTACTTCAAGACTTGACTGTGTAGGGTAAGATTGCCCTAGATGCTAATCTTGGGTCAGTTCTGAATTTTCCCCACTTAATTGTGAGAGGTAAGATTGGGGGAGGGAAGGCTGTTCCTAGATCTGTACCTGGGGGGGGGGGGGGGGGGGGGACTTAACCCCAGAGCATTACGTCACCTTGTCACACTGGTACTCTCCGAAGCGTAGTCCCCTGATGATCTGTCTGTAGATGAGGTCTGTGCTGACGGAGTCCTCTTTACAGTCATGCCACGGGGTGAAGATCTCCTTCCTGTAGTAGAGTCTCCAGGGGGCGTGCTGCTCCTGCCCACCCTTCCGTTTCACTTCCTGTTCGCACTGGGAGATGGCGTCCATCACGTGCTCCCGCCCGCTGCCCAGCGACCACACCTGGAGGGGGGTGGGACCAACAGACACCTCATTGACATTACACTAAAACACACACCGACACTAAGAACCATGTCACATTGGTCCACCAGACAGTGGCTCAACTCCAAATCGACCCCCAGTCTCTCGTCCCTAGACGCTCCTTTAGATTGGAAGAGGTCAGCAATATGGCCAAAATGTAATCCAACCTATCAGAAGGAGGCAAAGGTGAAGCCGTGCCATATCGCTTACACCTTCGGATGTACAGGAGGGCCTAGGGGTCGAATTCAGGGTCTCAAATACTTTTCTGGAAGTAGAGGTCAGAGTAAAACAGGACAGGGGGGCAAAGGTGAAGCCGTGCCATATCGCTTACAGGACAGGGGGGGCATGAATCCTACTGATGATATTGCTGCTTACCTTTTCATAGAGAGCCACGTAGAGAGAGAAGCCGAAGGTATCTTTGAGGGAGACCTTCTCAGAGAGTAACTGGCAGATCTCCTTGGAAGTGGAGGAGGAGTCTACAGGCAGGCTGATGGTACGACTGTCCATCAGGGTCACAGACACCGCAATGGGCTTCTTAGACTTGGTCGCCTGTCAGTCACCACAAACACAGGTCAGAGGTCAAAGGTTGGAGAAGAGAAGAACCACAGAAAGAACCACAGAAACTGCCAAAAACAGGTCCTGATCACCAAACTACCACTAACAGGTCCTGATCACCAAACTACCACTAACAGGTCCCAAACTACCACTAACAGGCCCCAAACTACCACTAACAGGCCCTGATCACCAAACTACCACTAACAGGTCCCAAACTACCACTAACAGGCCCCAAACTACCACTAACAGGTCCTGATCACCAAACTACCACTAACAGGTCCTGATCACCAAACTACCACTAACAGGTCCCAAACTACCACTAACAGACCCCAAACTACCACTAACAGGTCCTGATCACCAAACTACCACTAACAGGCCCTGATCACCAAACTACCACTAACAGGTCCTGATCACCAAACTACCACTAACAGGTCCTGATCACCAAACTACCACTAACAGGCCCCAAACTACCACTAACAGGTCCTGATCACCAAACTACCACTAACAGGTCCTGATCACCAAACTACCACTAACAGGCCCCAAACTACCACTAACAGGCCCTGATCACCAAACTACCACTAACAGGTCCTGATCACCAAACTACCACTAACAGGTCCCAAACTACCACTAACAGGCCCCAAACTACCACTAACAGGTCCTGATCACCAAACTACCACTAACAGGCCCTGATCACCAAACTACCACTAACAGGTCCTGATCACCAAACTACCACTAACAGGTCCTGATCACCAAACTACCACTAACAGGCCCCAAACTACCACTAACAGGCCCTGATCACCAAACTACCACTAACAGGTCCTGATCACCAAACTACCACTAACAGGTCCCAAACTACCACTAACAGGCCCCAAACTACCACTAACAGGCCCTGATCACCAAACTACCACTAACAGGTCCCAAACTACCACTAACAGGTCCCAAACTACCACTAACAGGTCCTGATCACCAAACTACCACTAACAGGTCCTGATCACCAAACTACCACTAACAGACCCTGATCACCAAACTACCACTAACAGACCCTGATCACCAAACTACCACTAACAGGTCCTGATCACCAAACTACCACTAACAGACCCTGATCACCAAACTACCACTAACAGACCCTGATCACCAAACTACCACTAACAGGTCCTGATCACCAAACTACCACTAACAGGTCCCAAACTACCACTAACAGGCCCTGATCACCAAACTACCACTAACAGGTCCTGATCACCAAACTACCACTAACAGGTCCCAAACTACCACTAACAGACCCTGATCACCAAACTACCACTAACAGGTCCCAAACTACCACTAACAGGTCCTGATCACCAAACTACCACTAACAGGTCCCAAACTACCACTAACAGACCCCAAACTACCACTAACAGGTCCTGATCACCAAACTACCACTAACAGGCCCCAAACTACCACTAACAGGCCCTGATCACCAAACTACCACTAACAGGCCCTGATCACCAAACTACCACTAACAGGCCCCAAACTACCACTAACAGGCCCTGATCACCAAACTACCACTAACAGGTCCTGATCACCAAACTACCACTAACAGGCCCTGATCACCAAACTACCACTAACAGGCCCTGATCACCAAACTCCCACTAACAGGCCCTGATCACCAAACTACCACTAACAGGCCCCAAACTACCACTAACAGGTCCTGATCACCAAACTACCACTAACAGGCCCTGATCACCAAACTACCACTAACAGGTCCTGATCACCAAACTACCACTAACAGGCCCCAAACTACCACTAACAGGTCCTGATCACCAAACTACCACTAACAGGCCCTGATCACCAAACTACCACTAACAGGCCCCAAACTACCACTAACAGGTCCTGATCACCAAACTACCACTAACAGGTCCTGATCACCAAACTACCACTAACAGACCCTGATCACCAAACTACCACTAACAGGCCCTGATCACCAAACTACCACTAACCGGCCCTGATCACCAAACTACCACTAACAGGTCCCAAACTACCACTAACAGGTCCCAAACTACCACTAACAGGTCCTGATCACCAAACTACCACTAACAGGTCCTGATCACCAAACTACCACTAACAGACCCTGACCACCAAACTACCACTAACAGACCCTGATCACCAAACTACCACTAACAGGTCCTGATCACCACACTACCACTAACAGACCCTGATCACCAAACTACCACTAACAGGCCCTGATCACCAAACTACCACTAACAGACCCTGATCACCAAACTACCACTAACAGGTCCTGATCACCAAACTACCACTAACAGGTCCCAAACTACCACTAACAGGCCCTGATCACCAAACTAACACTAACAGGTCCTGATCACCAAACTACCACTAACAGGTCCCAAACTACCACTAACAGACCCTGATCACCAAACTACCACTAACAGGTCCCAAACTACCACTAACAGGTCCTGATCACCAAACTACCACTAACAGGTCCCAAACTACCACTAACAGACCCCAAACTACCACTAACAGGTCCTGATCACCAAACTACCACTAACAGGCCCCAAACTACCACTAACAGGCCCTGATCACCAAACTACCACTAACAGGCCCTGATCACCAAACTACCACTAACAGGTCCTGATCACCAAACTACCACTAACAGGCCCTGATCACCAAACTACCACTAACAGGCCCCAAACTACCACTAACAGGTCCTGATCACCAAACTACCATTAACAGGTCCTGATCACCAAACTACCACTAACAGACCCTGATCACCAAACTACCACTAACAGGCCCTGATCACCAAACTACCACTAACAGGCCCTGATCACCAAACTACCACTAACAGGCCCTGATCACCAAACTACCACTAACAGGCCCTGATCACCAAACTACCACTAACAGGCCCTGATCACCAAACTACCACTAACAGGTCCTGATCACCAAACTACCACTAACAGGTCCCAAACTACCACTAACAGGCCCCAAACTACCACTAACAGGCCCCAAACTACCACTAACAGGTCCTGATCACCAAACTACCACTAACAGGTCCCAAACTACCACTAACAGACCCCAAACTACCACTAACAGGTCCTGATCACCAAACTACCACTAACAGGTCCTGATCACCAAACTACCACTAACAGGCCCCAAACTACCACTAACAGGCCCTGATCACCAAACTACCACTAACAGGCCCCTAACTACCACTAACAGACCCCAAACTACCACTAACAGGTCCTGATCACCAAACTACCACTAACAGGCCCCAAACTACCACTAACAGGCCCTGATCACCAAACTACCACTAACAGGCCCCAAACTACCACTAACAGGCCCCAAACTACCACTAACAGGCCCTGATCACCAAACTACCACTAACAGGTCCTGATCACCAAACTACCACTAACAGGTCCTGATCACCAAACTACCACTAACAGGTCCTGATCACCAAACTACCACTAACAGGTCCCAAACTACCACTAACAGGCCCTGATCACCAAACTACCACTAACAGGCCCTGATCACCAAACTACCACTAACAGGCCCTGATCACCAAACTACCACTAACAGGCCCCAAACTACCACTAACAGGCCCTGATCACCAAACTACCACTAACAGGTCCTGATCACCAAACTACCACTAACAGGTCCTGATCACCAAACTACCACTAACAGGCCCCAAACTACCACTAACAGGTCCTGATCACCAAACTACCACTAACAGGTCCTGATCACCAAACTACCACTAACAGGCCCCAAACTACCACTAACAGGTCCTGATCACCAAACTACCACTAACAGGCCCCAAACTACCACTAACAGGCCCTGATCACCAAACTACCACTAACAGACCCTGATCACCAAACTACAGCTAACAGGCCCCAAACTACCACTAACAGGCCCTGATCACCAAACTACCACTAACAGGCCCTGATCACCAAACTACCACTAACAGGCCCTGATCACCAAACTACCACTAACAGGTCCTGATCACCAAACTACCACTAACAGGTCCCAAACTACCACTAACAGGCCCCAAACTACCACTAACAGGTCCTGATCACCAAACTACCACTAACAGGCCCCAAACTACCACTAACAGGTCCCAAACTACCACTAACAGGCCCTGATCACCAAACTACCACTAACAGGTCCTGATCACCAAACTACCACTAACAGGCCCCAAACTACCACTAACAGGCCCCAAACTACCACTAACAGGTCCTGATCACCAAACTACAGCTAACAGGCCCCAAACTACCACTAACAGACCCTGATCACCAAACTACAGCTAACAGGCCCCAAACTACCACTAACAGGCCCTGATCACCAAACTACCACTAACAGGTCCCAAACTACCACTAACAGGTCCCAAACTACCACTAACAGGTCCTGATCACCAAACTACCACTAACAGGCCCTGATCACCAAACTACCACTAACAGGTCCCAAACTACCACTAACAGGCCCCAAACTACCACTAACAGGCCCTGATCACCAAACTACCACTAACAGGCCCCAAACTACCACTAACAGGCCCCAAACTACCACTAACAGGCCCCAAACTACCACTAACAGGCCCTGATCACCAAACTACCACTAACAGGCCCTGATCACCAAACTACCACTAACAGGCCCTGATCACCAAACTACCACTAACAGGCCCTGATCACCAAACTACCACTAACAGGCCCTGATCACCAAACTACCACTAACAGGCCCCAAACTACCACTAACAGGTCCTGATCACCAAGCTACCACTAACAGGTCCTGATCACCAAACTACCACTAACAGACCCTGATCACCAAACTACCACTAACAGGCCCCAAACTACCACTAACAGGTCCTGATCACCAAATTACCACTAACAGGTCCTGATCACCAAACTACCACTAACAGGTCCCGATCACCAAACTACAGCTAACAGGCCCTGATCACCAAACTACCACTAACAGGCCCCAAACTACCACTAACAGGCCCCAAACAGGTCCTGATCACCAAACTACCACTAACAGGCCCCAAACTACCACTAACAGGCCCCAAACTACCACTAACAGGTCCTGATCACCAAACTACCACTAACAGGTCCTGATCACCAAACTACCACTAACAGACCCCGATCAACAAATGATTGCACAGTTGATATGCAACTATTGTCAATGGTAGAGGATTTCTGCTTCAATGCCCTGATGGTATATCTAGAACCAGACTACAAGACGTTGAAAATTTGTGACGACCCCGGCCAGAGAAAGTGTACAAAGAACGAGCTCTCCAACATCGTTACGTCTATGTACACGCTGTCATACATCACGAGTCACGAGCAACGAGTCATCGCATTGATGAGAAGTGGGACATGAAGTCCCATGTACTGACCACTGAGAACATGTAGGAGAGGCACACAGCAGAGAACCCTAAAACGGCATTAAATACCATTGTTGCTGATTGGGTTGGGGACAGCAGTAAGTAGGTTATCATTTCAATGTATGAATGCTAAAATAAATGGCTGTTTAAACGTCAAGATTTGAAAAATAAAAAAAATTATATCCCTAGTTCCCTCTCACCTCTAGTTCCAGCCAGCTCGGAGGCTCTCCTCTAACCCCATTGGCTACGGTGCGTCTCAGTCTCTTGGCACAGTAGGGGGCGTAGCCCATCGGGCCGAAGCGGATAAAGCTCTGGAGGAACTGTAGGAAGGGAGAGAGAGTGAGTGATCAGTCAATGTAGGACCTTATTGATCTAGACTATATAATGCATGGGTCAATTCAGAGTTGTGATTAGCATGGGTCAATTCAGAGTTGTGATAAGCATGGGCCCATTCAGAGTTATGATAAGCATGGGCCCATTTAGAGTTGTGATAAGCATGGGCCCATTTAGAGTTGTGATAAGCATGGGTCCATTCAGAGTTGTGATAATGCATGGGTCCATTTAGAGTTGTGATTAGCATGGGTCAATTCAGAGTTATGATAAGCATGGGTCCATTCAGAGTTGTGATAAGCATGGGTCCATTCAGAGTTGTGATAAGCATGGGTCCATTCAGAGTTGTGATAAGCATGGGTCCATTTAGAGTTGTGATAAGCATAGGCCCATTCAGAGTTGTGATAAGCATGGGTCCATTCAGAGTTGTGATAAGCATGGGTCCATTCAGAGTTGTGATAAGCATGGGTCCATTCAGAGTTGTGATAAGCATGGGTCCATTCAGAGTTGTGATAAGCATGGGTCCATTTAGAGTTGTGATAAGCATGGGTCCGTTCAGAGTTGTGATAAGCATGGGTCCGTTTAGAGTTGTGATAAGCATGGGTCCATTTAGAGTTGTGATAAGCATGGGTCCATTCAGAGTTGTGATAAGCATGGGCCCATTCAGAGTTGTGATAAGCATGGGCCCATTCAGAGTTGTGATAAGCATGGGTCCATTTAGAGTTGTGATAAGCATGGGTCCATTTAGAGTTGTGATAAGCATAGGCCCATTCAGAGTTGTGATAAGCATGGGTCCATTCAGAGTTGTGATAAGCATGGGTCCATTTAGAGTTGTGATAAGCATGGGTCCATTTAGAGTTGTGATAAGCATGGGTCCATTCAGAGTTGTGATAAGCATGGGTCCATTTAGAGTTGTGCTAAGCATGGGCAACTCAGACTTTACGTAAATCATTCACTAACCTGGTTTCCATCCAACCTTTTTAAGCGAGTAAATTACAAATTGGATAAAAACAAATGTCACGACGTGCCTGATGGCTGTAAACTTTCCAACCAAATGTCTCGACGTGCCTGATGGCTGTAAACTTTCCAACCAAATGTCACGACGTGCCTGATGGCTGTAAACTTTCCAACCAAATGTCTCGACGTGCCTGATGGCTGTAAACTTTCCAACCAAATGTCACGACGTGCCTGATGGCTGTAAACTTTCCAACCAAATGTCACGACGTGCCTGATGGCTGTAAACTTTCCAACCAAATGTCACGACGTGCCTGATGGCTGTAAACTTTCCAACCAAATGTCACGACGTGCCTGATGGCTGTAAACTTTCCAACCAAATGTCACGACGTGCCTGATGGCTGTAAACTTTCCAACCAAATGTCACGACGTGCCTGATGGCTGTAAACTTTCCAACCAAATGTCACGACGTGCCTGATGGCTGTAAACTTTCCAACCAAATGTCACGACGTGCCTGATGGCTGTAAACTTTCCAACCAAATGTCACGACGTGCCTGATGGCTGTAAACTTTCCAACCAAATGTCACGACGTGCCTGATGGCTGTAAACTTTCCAACCAAATGTCACGACGTGCCTGATGGCTGTAAACTTTCCAACCAAATGTCACGACGTGCCTGATGGCTGTAAACTTTCCAACCAAATGTCACGACGTGCCTGATGGCTGTAAACTTTCCAACCAAATGTCACGACGTGCCTGATGGCTGTAAACTTTCCAACCAAATGTCACGACGTGCCTGATGGCTGTAAACTTTCCAACCAAATGTCACGACGTGCCTGATGGCTGTAAACTGTCCAACCAAATGTCGACAAAACACAACACGCTAGACAAGGTGAGATATTTTAGTGTCGGTAAAATGAGTAATGCGAGAAGTGGCGGTGGAAACGGCTTTATGCAGAAATATTGCTATAATAACCATCATATTTAAGTAAACTTGGAGTCACGCGATGATATATTGTGTGGTCCTCCCACTACGACTCGGGAAAGCACGCAGTTTATTAGGCTACAGATGAAACAAGTTACGATCAACTTCACAGGGAGGTGAAAGGTCACGGTGACGAGCTTGATGCTCCTTTCCAAATAAATATCGAGGGTCTTATTCTGGTGACGATCGATGTTTGGCTTCCGTTTGACTAATGTAACCAATCTCACTTTTTTGTCCATCATAATCTCATCATTTAGGCTAGCCAATCCGCACTGAATATCTGCAAGGTGTTGGCTAGAACGCAGTGCCAAGACAAGAGTGGGCATATTCGCTATATAACTAAATGTTTCTTCGGACAAATCCATCAGTAGATTCTGAAAAAGCGATGGAAACCCATTTAACTTGTATTTTATTTACGGAACTTAACCGTAAAAGTTATTTTTATGTGCACTACGTCATCACCCACAGCCTTTTATCTGCAAGGACAGGAGGGAGGACCTACCTTGATGAAGCGTTCAGTGGGGGGGAAGATCCCCAGACAGATGGACAGAAGGATCCAACCTCGGTAGAAACTACTGCGGTTCCCGTTCTCCTGCAGCTGCTTACAGATCTGACAATAGATCTCATCTCTACATGGAGAAAACAGAGGAACAGAGGGAGGAGAGAGGGAGAGGAAATAGGTTAAAGAGAGAGGGTGAGGATAGAGAGGGCAAAGAGAGAGGGAGAGGAAAGAGGGGGAGAGGAAAGAGAGGGAGAGGAAAGCGAGAGGGAGAGGCAAGAGAGAGGGAGAGGAAAGCGAGAGGCAAGAGAGAGGGAGAGGATAGAGAGAGGGAGAGGATAGAGAGAGGGAGAGGATAGAGAGGGAGAGGGAAGAGAGGGAAAAAAGCAGCCAGAGCCACAGCTGAGCCACACACCTGAGGTCTCTTCTGACGATGGCGTAACCCACGATGACGTGCAGCTTTTCCAGAGCAGTCATTGGCCGGTCGAGGGTGGGTCCCTCTCCTACCAGTATCTCGTCCTCCTCACTGATGGTTTGCACAGTGGGCGGCTTGGAAACCTCTTCTCCTTCCTCTGACTGGGGGACACAACACCATCATAAAGATGACTCTATTGTTTCATGCCGCGTCTCTGACCTCGAGGCTACCATGCTGTCGCCCCATTTTAATGTTGGTCTAGATATTGTGGACACTGTTGTGGTTTTACTGGGCCTCTTGATCTGTGCTCAGTTTTATTCCTAAATGGCACCCTATTCCCTATATAGTGCACTACTTTTGACAAGGACCCTATGGCACCCTATTCCCTATATAGTGCACTACTTTTGACAAGGACCCTATGGCACCCTATTCCCTATATAGTGCACTACTTTTGACAAGGACCCTATGGCACCCTATTCCCTATATAGTGCACTATTGACAAGGGCCAAATAGTGCACTATATAGGCAATAGGGTGCCATTTCAGACCCAGTTCTCAGTCTCACCTCCTCCTGGATGATAGAAGGTTTCCTCATGCCCCTAGAGGGAGAAGCTGGGACCTCCCCAGGGATGGAAGAGGTCTTTCTGCCCCCACTCAGCATGTTGGTGAACGTAGAACCCTTCCTGGCTCGGGGCGTCGCGTCTACAGCCGAGGAACCCTTCCGGTTCAGTATCACCTGAGGACCACAAGGGAAGTAAACGGTCAGGCTTTATTGGGGTGGTTTCCCGGACACAGATTACGCTTAGTCCTGGTGTAAAAAAAAAAAGGCCATTCCTTTCAGCCAATCAGCGTGCCAAAAATGGACGTTTGGACTGTGGGCCCTCCAGGTCAGAGGTTATAATTGTCAACAGATGAAGAAACGTATCAGTGTGTGTGTGTGTGTGTGTGTGTGTGTGTTAATGTGGGTGTGGTGACCTAGAGAATAAAGCTCTGTAAATCACCTCATCGGGCTTGGCAGATGCCTTGCGGTTCCGGGACAGCAGGTCCGTAAAGGTGGAACCCTTCCTCCCTTTAGAAGCGGGTTCCTCTGGTACTGTGGAGACCTTGCGGTTTTTCTGGTTCCTCAGAACCCTCTATAAAATACATGAATTCATTAACCTTATAGTGGAGACATGATCAAAGGAGAACATTCACTGAAACTGCCGAGAAAAAGAGTAGAAAAATGAAATGAAAATGCCATCCATCATTCTGCTGTTTTTCTTGTCCTACTTGGGCTAATCCCAGTGGTACCCACCTGATCCAGGCCCACCATGTGGCTCAGCCTCCTGTCCTGTCTCAAGGCCAGGTCCTGATCCAGGGAGCTGTTAACCATGTTTGACCCCCTGAGGCCCCTGGCCCCCTGGCCCTGCACCAGCTTGGGCTCCGGCAGGTCCCCTATGAACCTCAGGATGATCCACCAGACTGTCATGGAGGCCTGTAGAGAGAGAGAGAGAGACAACACAACGATGGATTGACTATTTTTTTTTCTGTGAACAATTTTTTATTTAAATGTTTTTATTAATGTTCATCAAACAGATGATCGCAGTCAAAAAAAAAGGAAGAAGTTAAAGTAAGTGAAACCGTATTTACTGTTATTAAATAATGGTTCTTTTAAGAAACATTGAAAGCTGGGTTCAGGAAAGCCTCCGAAAGTGTGAGGATTATAAAAGACTATGAGTTCAGAAAACCTTTTGATTTCACAACAATGAAGGACACTGTGACGGCACCGACAGTTTTATTCAATGTACCGGTCACTTCGACAAGGCGAACTCTGTGCCAAGATGGTGGTTCTATTGGGAAGGGTTTTGCTGAACTCTCTCATAAATATATATTTTTTTAAATGGGATTTACCACAACATCTCCTTCGTCTTCGTGGTAGAGCAGTGGCTGTCTGAGCCTCTGGCGGATGTGTGTTGGTGTGGCGGCGCCCTGGAAGTACATGGAGGCAAACTTGGAGAAGGAATACTCATCCAGGTCGTCGTAGTCCTCCTCGGGGATGTCCTCTACCATGGGCAGGTCGTCCAGATCCACCTCCTCTGGTCTGGTCCGCTCTCCCTGCTTCTCCAGGTCCTGAAGAAGAAGAAACAGAGATGATGGATATTGTAACTGTGAGGTCTCGTGAAACCTTGACAAAAACAGAATGTGGTTTAACAAGGCTATGGGACTGTAGCATGGTATTACAAGGGTTGGAAGCATCATCAAAGGGGGATGGACCACAGAGTAAAACAATCTAGAGGGTGCACTTGGGGACAAAAAGACTGTGATAACAAAGCAACATTTGAAAGCGGCGCCTCTAGTTTGCTAAATATGTAGGTTGGACTCATCAACCCTTCAGGGATGCTACAGTATTTTACCACAATGCATCTTACTACATCTATTACAGAGGTCCTTGTTAACCTTGAATCCGGCAGGAGCTTGTCCCTCCTGCCCTCCCACCATATTGGGCAGGAACCCGAAGATGTCGTCCACCATTTCCTGTGCTGTGATTGATTCTGATTGGGTGCTGGCCTCCTTCTCTTTCTTCTGCCGGAGCACCTGGTCTAAACGTCTTTGCCTCTCCAGGGCCGCCAACTCTTCCTCACGACGTTCCTTAGCGGACAGGAACATCTAGGATGAACAGGAGTTCAGAAACACAATCAATAACTGATGAATGAGTCACTTAGATTTAATTATTGGTTGATTGAATCAATCAATCAAGTTTCTCCTCACGATGCTGATCAGAAATAAATCAAACAGTCAGTTATTAAAGTTATTAAGCAATCAATCCATCAAATGTATTTATAAAGCCCTTTTACAACAACAGTTGTCGCAAAGTGTTTTACAGTAACCCTGCCTAGACCCCCCCAAAGAGCAAGAACATACCTAACAGAGTGACTACATTTATTATCAAGAAATACACAATATACAGTGAACATGTCATCTTGAAAAGGTGAGGGTGGAAGAGAGCTTATCTTACGTCTCTCTTCATCTTCTTCACTTGTTTCCTAGCCAGCATTCCCCTGGAGTTAGCCTGCAAGAGGATCACCGCTTGCCTCTTCCTCTGCCACTCCTTCCTGGCCAGGTACCCCCGTGTCTGTGCCTGTAGCCGGACCGCAGCAACCCTCTTCTGCTGGTAGTGGTGCTGAAGCTGGCGGGCTCGGACCTTCGCCTGCAGACGAGCAAAACCCAGCTGGACCTGGAGGAGAGAAGGCCATAAACACGTTGTCTGTTTTATTCTAACAGGTTTTGACTACGCATATGTTTCCTGTTAAACGTTCGTAACAGTCTTGTAATATGTTTTCGGTACGTTTATGTTCGTCATTATATATTTTCTTGGATCTCTATATGGAATACGTTAACAGCCAGTAACTCACGACTCTGTAGAGCTTTCTGCCTTTGTATCCTCTCCAGTTTTTCTGAAGGACCAGCGCAGAGGACTTCTGTCTCAGGAACTGTCTCCTGCAGGGTAACATATAGAAGACAAAGACATCTCAATGGACTGTCACATCACAAGACTACAATAGCCTACATCCATTTCTCACCCCTATTCCCTATATAATGCATTACTTTTGACCAGGGGTCATATGGCTCTATGTAGAGTTTATTCAGCTGCTTGGCCCTATATCATACCGATGTTTGTAGCCTCGCAGGACCCTCTGTATCAGAAGGGCTTTCTCATTCAACTCCTTCATTCTCTCCAGCTCCAGCATAGTGTCATGGAAGTCCTGAGATTAGAGGATTGGAAAGCTCAATCAATCAATCAATCCATCCATCCATCCTACCAACCATCCATCCATCTACCCATCAATCCATCCATCCATCCTACCATCCATCCTAGTATCCATCCATCCTACCATCCATCCTAGCATCCATCCATCCTACCATCCATCCTAGTATCCATCCTACCATCCATCTATTCTACCATCCTACCATCCATCCATCCTACCATCCATCCATCCTACCATCCATCCATCCATCCATCCTACCATCCATCCATCCTACCATCCATCCTACCATCCATCCATCAACCACTCCTTCCTACCATCCATCCTAGTATGCATCCATCCTACCATCCATCCATCCTAGTATGCATCCATCCTACCATCCATCCTACCATCCATCCATCCTAGTATGCATCCATCCTACCATCCATCCTAGTATCCATCCATCATACCATCCATCCTACCATCCTACCATCCATCCATTCTACCATCCATCCATTCTACCATCCATCCTACCACACAACCATCCATCCTACCACACAACCATCCATCCTACCATCCATCCTACCATCCATCCTACCATCCATCCATCCTACCATCCATCCTACCATCCATCCATCAACCACTCCTTCATTCTTTAAACCTGGAACCTGGACAACCATACTATTTAGAGATTAGAGTTATCTGTGAGAGGTCAGCATAAATGGATGGTTACCTTCAGAAATATCTTTGTCTTGCCAGTCTTCCAGTCACCATCTTGTCCAGCAAGAACAGTCTCACAGATCCATTCAGCGCATTTCTGTGGAGATTCCTGGGAAAAATATACATTTTCTTTACATGCCACGTTATGATGCTAATTGGCGATCATATTAAACTTCACAATACTAATAACAACAATAACAACAACAACCATAACAATAATACTAATAATAATAACAAGAACAAGAACAATTATATGAATTATAGTACTTAATTTATTCAACTTTTATAGTGCTATTCATTTCATAAATAATCTCAAATCGCTGTAAAACCTCACTAGGGTAGGGGGCAGCATTCGGAATTTTGGATGAAAAGCATGCCCAAAGTAAACTGCCTGCTACTTAGGCCCAGAAGCTAGGATATGCATATAGAAAACACTCTAAAGTTTCCAAAACTGTTAAAATAATGTCTGTGAGTATAACAGAACTGATATGGCAGGCGAAAACCTGAGGAAAATCCATCCAGGAAGTACTATTATTTTGAAAGGCTGTTTTTCCATTGAAAGCCTATCCACCATACAAAGACTTAGGACCCAGTTCGCAATCTCTGTGGCTTCCTCTACATGTGGCCAGTCTTTAGGTATTGTTTCAATCTTTTACTCTGAAAAATGAGGAAGATACAGCACTTTTCAATGAGTGGACAGTGGAAATTTCCAGACATGAGTCCAGCGCGTGATCGGGAACGCACCTTTCTTGTTTCTCCTTTTCTATTGACGAAGCTTTTGTCCGGTTGAAATATTATTGATTATTTATGACAAAAACAACCTGAGGATTGATTTTAAACATCGTTTGACATGTTTCTACGAACTTCTATAGTACTATTTTAATTTTTCGTCTGTCTGTTGTGACCGCGCTTTGTTCCAATGGATTGCTGAACAAAACGCACCAACAAAACAGAGGTTTTTGGACATAAAGAGGGACTTTATCGAACAAAACGAGCAATTATTATGTAACATGGAGTCTTCAGAGTGCAACCATATGAAGATCATCAAAGGTAAGTGATACAATTTATCGCTATTTCTGACTTTTGTTACTCCTCTTCTTGGCTGCTAACTGTTTGTAATGATTTGTCTGCTGGGCGCTGTTCTCAGATAATCGCATGGTTTGATACAAGAAGTGTATCTTTAAACCCATGTATAACCCTTGTATGTTTCATGAATTTTTATAATTAATATTTCTGTTTTTGAATTTGGCGCTCTGCAATTTCACTGGAATCTAGCGTCCCACACTCCCTAGTGAGGTTAAACAACAAACACGGTTTCTGTGGTTGAGCCACAAGATGGAGCAAAGTTGCAGTGATGCAATGAACAACAACAATAACAACAACAATATCAACAACAACAATATCAACAACAACAATATCAACAACAACAATATCAACAGCAACATTTCTTCTCACCACTTTGGGGTCACAGAGGCTGCTTTTGAGAAGCACGCGGTATCGCTCCAGGAACTCATCGAAGGTGTAGCGGATAGGATAGCCAGCTTTCCTGATCCTGATGGTCTCCATCATCCCAGAGTAACGCAGCTGACGCATACACAGATCCCTGTCAAACAGCTGAAACAGGGAAGCATACACAGATCCCTGTCAAACAGCTAAAAAAGGGAAGCATACACAGATCCCTGTCAAACAGCTAAAACAGGGAAGCATACACAGATCCCTGTCAAACAGCTAAAACAGGGAAGCATACACAGATCCCTGTCAAACAGCTAAAACAGGGAAGCATACACAGATCCCTGTCAAACAGCTAAAACAGGGAAGCATACACAGATCTCTGTCAAACAGCTAAAACAGGGAAGCATACACAGATCCCTGTCAAACAGCTAAAACAGGGAAGCATACACAGATCCCTGTCAAACAGCTAAAACAGGGAAGCATACACAGATCCCTGTCAAACAGCTAAAACAGGGAAGCATACACAGATCCCTGTCAAACAGCTAAAACAGGGAAGCATACACAGATCCCTGTCAAACAGCTAAAACAGGGAAGCATACACAGATCCCTGTCAAACAGCTAAAACAGGGAAGCATACACAGATCCCTGTCAAACAGCTAAAAAAGGGAAGCATGCACAGATCCCTATCAAACAGCTAAAACAGGGAAGCATACACAGATCCCTGTCAAACAGCTAAAACAGGGAAGCATACACAGATACCTGTCAAACAGCTAAAACAGGGAAGCATACACAGATCCCTGTCAAACAGCTAAAACAGGGAAGCATACACAGATCCCTGTCAAACAGCTAAAACAGGGAAGCATACACAGATCCCTGTCAAACAGCTAAAACAGGGAAGCATACCCAGATCCCTGTCAAACAGCTAAAACAGGGAAGCATACACAGATCCCTATCAAACAGCTAAAACAGGGAAGCATACACAGATCCCTGTCAAACAGCTAAAACAGGGAAGCATACACAGATCCCTGTCAAACAGCTAAAACAGGGAAGCATGCACAGATCCCTATCAAACAGCTAAAACAGGGAAGCATACACAGATCCCTGTCAAACAGCTAAAACAGGGAAGCATACACAGATCCCTGTCAAACAGCTAAAACAGGGAAGCATACACAGATCCCTGTCAAACAGCTAAAACAGGGAAGCATACACAGATCCCTGTCAAACAGCTAAAACAGGGAAGCATACACAGATCCCTGTCAAACAGCTAAAACAGGGAAGCATACAGTCCATCTTTAGGCCAGTGGGATGGTCTCATAGGAGAAGCAGTTTGAGATAAAAATGGATGTTAAAGTAACTATCAATTTTTTCCAGATTTCTATGAAATATGACCAATATTTAATTATTACGATATGAGTGAAATATGGTAATTGAGTATGTTCAAAAGCAGCTTTTCTGTGTTGGAATGGTGTGGTTGTACCCCAGCAACAGAATGGTGTGGTCGTACCCCAGCAACAGAATGGTGTGGGCGTACCCCAACAACAGAATGGTGTGGGTGTACCCCAACAACAGAATGGTGTGGTCGTAGCCCAGCAACAGAACGGTGTGGGCGTACCCCAACAACAGAATGGTGTGGTCGTACCCCAACAACAGAATGGTGTGGGTGTACCCCAACAACAGAATGGTGTGGTCGTACCCCAACAACAGAATGGTGTGGTCGTACCCCAACAACAGAATGGTGTGGGCGTACCCCAACAACAGAATGGTGTGGTCGTACCCCAACAACAGAATGGTGTGGTCGTACCCCAACAACAGAATGGTGTGGTCGTACCCCAACAACAGAATGGTGTGGTCGTACCCCAACAACAGAATGGTGTGGGCGTACCCCAACAACAGAATGGTGTGGGCGTACCCCAACAACAGAATGGTGTGGTCGTACCCCAACAACAGAATGGTGTGGGCGTACCCCAACAACAGAATGGTGTGGTCGTACCCCAACAACAGAATGGTGTGGTCGTACCTCAACAACAGAATGGTGTGGGCGTACCCCAACAACAGAACGGTGTGGACGTACCCCAACAACAGAATGGTGTGGCCTTACCCCAACAACAGAATGGTGTGGGCGTACCCCAACAGCAGAATGGTGTGGTCGTACCCCAACAACAGAATGGTGTGGGTGTACCCCAACAACAGAATGGTGTGGTTGTACCCCAGCAACAGAATGGTGTGGGCGTACCCCAACAACAGAATGGTGTGGTTGTACCCCAGCAACAGAATGGTGTGGTCGTACCCCAACAACAGAATGGTGTGGGCGTACCCCAACAACAGAATGGTGTGGTTGTACCCCAACAACAGAATGGTGTGGTCGTACCCCAGCAACAGAATGGTGTGGGCGTACCCCAACAACAGAATGGTGTGGTCGTACCCCAACAACAGAATGGTGTGGTTGTACCCCAACAGCAGAATGGTGTGGGCGTACCCCAACAACAGAATGGTGTGGTCGTACCCCAGCAACAGAATGGTGTGGGCGTACCCCAACAACAGAATGGTGTGGTCGTACCCCAACAACAGAATGGTGTGGTCGTACCCCAACAACAGAATGGTGTGGGCATATAATGGTCATTAAAAATATTCATGTGAGTAGACCGTTGATTGGCCAGCTCAGCCAGTGAGCCAACATGACATCATCATCATCAAATTTTTGAAAACAGTCTGTTTGAGATACAAGTTTGAGGTGTGGATTTAGGAGTCTTTTTTTCTCCAATTTATGCTTTGGCCAAAAATACGAGTATAGGATGAGTCAACAACCTTATTTGGGTATGAGTTAAGAGAATATGAACTTTTAAAAGTGTTTTTTTTTTTTTTACTGGACAGTTACTATGAGTGACAAACATTTCAAAACATCTGTCATAGTTTATTAAGGTGACTGTTTTAAAACCACATAAGTACATATTATCCCTAATTGAATAGGACTTCTGACATACCATAGGCTTCTTGAAGTCGTTGGGTTTGATGCAGCGTATGAAGTAGGGCTGGCAGACTGTCAGGGTCTTCATCAGGGCGTCTAGGGACTGACGGAACTGGCCACTCAACGTAGGAGCACGCTTCTTAATATCAACCGTTTGCTGCTGTAGAGAAAGAAAGAGAGTGAAATATATCAAGACAGAAATATATACAGTATACAGAATATACACTACCAGTCAAATGTTTGGACACACCTACTCATTCCAGGGTTTTTCTTTATTTTTACTATTTTCTACATTGTAGAATAATAGTGAAGACATCAAAACTATGAAATAACACATATGGAATCATGGAGTAACCAAAAATAAGTGTTAAACAAATCAAAATCTATTTTAGATTTTAGATTCTTCAAAGTAGCCACTCTTTGCCTTGATGACAGCTTTGCACACTCTTGGCATTCTCTCAACCAGCTTCATGAGGTAGTCACCTGGAATGCATTTCAATTAACAGGTGTGCCTTGTTAAAAGTTCATTTGTGGAATTTCTTTCCTTCTTAATGTGTTTGAGCCAATCAGTTGTGTCGTGACAAGGTAGGGCTGGCATACAGAAGATAGCCCTATTTGGTAAAAGACCAAGTCCATATTATGGCAAGAACAGCTCAAACAAGGAAAGAGAAATGACAGTCCATCATTACTTTAAGACATGAAGGTCAGTCAATACGAAACATTTCAAGAACTTTGAAAGTTTCTTCAAGTGCAGTCGCAAAAACCATCAAGAGCTATGATGAAACTGGACCGCCACAGGGAAGGAAGACCCAGAGTTACCTCTGCTGCAAAGGATAAGATCATAGCAGTTAACTAACTGCAACCTCAGATTGCAGCCCAAGTAAATGCTTCACAGAGTTCAAGTAACAGACACATCTCAACATCAACTGTTCAGAGGAGACTGCGTGAATCAGGCCTTCATGGTCCAATTGCTGCAAAGAAACCACCACTAAAGGACACCAATAAGAAGAAGAGACTTACTTGGGCCAAGAAACACGAGCAATGAACATCAGACCAGTGAAAATCTGTCCTTTTGGTTTCAACTGCCGTGTCTTTGTGAGACGCAGAGTAGGTGAATGGATGATCTCCGCATGTGTGGTTCCCACCTTGAAGCATGGAGGAGGAGGTGTGATGGTGTGGGGTTGCTTTGCTGGTGACACTGCCTGTGATTTATTTAGAATTTAAGGCACACTTAACCAGCATGGCTACCACAGCATTCTGCAGTGATACGCCATCCCATCTGGTTTGCGCTTAGTGGGACTATCATTTGTTTTTCAAGAGGACAATGACCGAACACACCTCCAGGCTGTGTAAGGGCTATTTGACCAAGAAGGAGAGTGATGGGGTGCTGCATCAGATGACCTGGCCTCCACAATCACCCGACCTCAACCCAATTGAGATGGCTTGCGATGAGTTGGACAGCAGAGTGAAGGAAAAGCCGCCAACAAGTGCTCAGCATATGTGGGAATTCCTTCAAGACTGTTGGAAAAGCATTCCAGGTGAAGCTGGTTGAGAGAATGCCATGAGTGTCTAAAGCTGTCATCAAGGCAAAGAGTGGCTACTTTGAAGAATCTAAAATCTAAAATCTATTATTATTTGTTTAGCACTTTTTTGGTTACTACGAGAGAGAGAGAGAGAAACAGAGAGACAGCAACAGAGAGACAGAGACAGAGACAGAGACAGAGAGACAGAGTGTATTCTTATGCTACTGTATCGGAGTGACTCTAAAATGTAGTTATTTTAAAGCACATTTCCTGCAATTCTACATGTTTTACCATGAGGCTGAGATTATATATATTTTTTACAGTTTTAAAGCTAGTTTCCTGCAACTCTACACATTTTGAGATGGGACTGAGAGAAAACATGCAGATTAAAAGCACATTTCCTGCAATTCTACACATTTTGTCATGGCTGAGAGAAACTATGCAGTTTAAAAGCATATTTCCTGCAATTCTACACATTTTGTCATGGGCTGAGGGAAAATATGCAGTTTTAAAGATAATTTCCTGCAATTATACACATTTTGTCATGTGCTGAGGGAAAATATGCAGTTTTAAAGCACATTTTCTGCAATTCTACACATTTTGTCATGGGGCTGAGAGAAAATATGCAGTTTAAATGCAAATGTCCTGCAATTCTACACATGATGCCATGTTCTTATGCTACTGTATCTGAGTGACTCAAACATGAAACAAAATCAATGGTGGCCCCATGTCATGACATTTTGGGAATTTTTGATTCTCCCTGACTGTCTAGTTTTTATTTTGGGGATTGTATATATATATATATATATATATAGCTCCATTATCCTTTCTACATACTTTATAACTGGTTTTAGTCGTTTAAGTTTACACTGAAAACAATCGATATAGGGGAAACAATGAAGCAGCTTTGACCGCTGGGTATCTGTGTTATATAGAAGCTGCTCCAGGGTTTCCCAGGCCTCTTTCCACGGGGTTCCCAGGGTTCCACTGACCCGTAGAGAGTTCTTGGGAGTGATGGTCATCTTGGGGTTGGCGCTGGCCATCTCGCCATTGGAGGAGAGCTCGTTCTGGAATGCCTGCTTTAGCATCTTATTGGACGATTTCTCCACCAGCTGGATGAGGTCAGTGCTCAGAGCATCTCTGTTCTTCTCAAGGAAACCTAAATAACAACATGAGACGATACTAGTGCTTGTCCCAAATGGCACCCTATTCCCTACATAGTGCACTACTTTTGACCAGGGCTAATAGGGAATAGGGTGCCATTTTGGGACGCATCCTACATTATACAGATTTTATAATGATAATATCAAACACAAATAGTGGGGCAGGTTGAAATAAGTAAAGTGGTTGTCAATCCAACACCGGTACAAACTCTGTCATTACAGTTTAGAGTCTAGAAATACACTGTTTGCGTCTTGGAATACCTTTTGAATCGTAGTGGACCACCCCGGCGAAATGCTGGATTCCAAACTGAGTGTCATGGTTGTTTTTAGGGGGGATGTAGACATCGCCCTTCCCATGTACCTGGTTCATCTTGTTGATCATGGTGGTATCTGTACCCTACACACACACGCACACGCGCACACACACACACGCATACGCACGCACGCGCACACACACGCGCACACACACACACACACACACAACAGAACAAAGAACCAAAGCGTTAGGACCTTTCCACTTGTCCGAGCCAGAACGGCCCATAGCGTCAGAGACTATTTCTTGTTTCTGCAGTTTGAGGCAGCTTGATGTAGAAGTACACCACCTAGACAGGACGCCAGTCTGTACGAGTACACCACCTAGACAGGACGCCAGTCTGTACGAGTACACCACCTAGACAGGACGCCAGTCTGCACAAGTACACCACCTAGACAGGACGCCAGTCTGTACAAGTACACCGCCTAGACAGGATGCTAGTCTGTACAAGTACACCACCTAGACAGGACGCCAGTCTGTACGAGTACATCACCTAGACAGGACGCTAGTCTGTACGAGTACACCACCTAGACAGGACGCTAGTCTGTACAAGTACACCACCTAGACAGGACGCTAGTCTGTACAAGTACACCACCTAGACAGGACGCTAGTCTGTACAAGTACACCACCTAGACAGGACGCCAGTCTGCACAAGTACACCACCTAGACAGGACGCAGTCTGTACAAGTACACCACCTAGACAGGATGCCAGTCTGTACAAGTACACCACCTAGACAGGACGCTAGTCTGTACAAGTACACCACCTAGACAGGACGCCAGTCTGTACAAGTACACCACCTAGACAGGACGCCAGTCTGTACAAGTACACCACCTAGACAGGACGGTAGTCTGTACGAGTACACCACCTAGACAGGACGCCAGTCTGTACAAGTACACTACCTAGACAGGATGCCAGTCTGTACGAGTACACCACCTAGACAGGGCGGTAGTCTGTACAAGTACACCACCTAGACAGGACGCTAGTCTGTACGAGTACACCACCTAGACAGGACGCTAGTCTGTACGAGTACACCACCTAGACAGGACGCTAGTCTATCACGGGGCCTCACTCGGAATGGCCTCATAGGGGCTATTGGGAAAGACCCAATAAGATCATAGGCCTTATAACCAGTTGCACATGAGGTGGGTACTTCAGAGCACAGTGTAATTGGGGAACAACAACCAAAAAAGTAGTTTAAGTGTCACTGAATTAATTTGCGTCCCAAATGGCACCCTATTCCGTACTTAGTAAACTACAGTTGACCAGAGCCCTATGGGCCCTATAGTAGTGCACTATATAGGGAATATGGAGCCATTTGAGACGCGGACTTAAAGTGCAGGGCGGAGGCTAGGTACCTTGGGGAAGTTGCTCTCCTCGTCGATAAGTGCCAGGATGTTAAGAGACTTGTTGGCCAGCACGTCCAGTGTTCTCTGGTTGTCGTTGTATTCGATGTGCTTCCAGACGATGTTCTCGCGGGCGTACTCATCCTGCTCCAGCTTGAAGACATGCTTCACAAAGAACTGCTGCAGCTGCTCGTTGGCGAAGTTGATGCACAGCTGCTCAAAACTGTAACGAAACGAGCAAACGACCCACACAATAATCAATAGATTGGTTCGGCACACTTTAGGACGATGACTAAAGTCAAAGGCTGACTGACGTTAGGGAGATAGATTAAAGACATGCAGGCTGACTGACTTTAGGTAAATAGATTAAAGACATGAAGGCTGACTGACATTAGGGCGATAGATTAAAGACATGAAGGCTGACTGACTTTAGGGAGATAGATTAAAGACATGAAGGCTGACTGACGTTAGGTAAATAGATTAAAGACATGAAGGCTGACTGACGTTAGGGAGATAGATTAAAGACATGAAGGCTGACTGACGTTAGGGAGATAGATTAAAGACATGAAGGCTGACTGACTTTAGGGAGATATATGAAAGACATGAAGGCTGACTGACTTTAGGGAGATAGATTAAAGACATGCAGGCTGACTGACTTCAGGGAGATAGTTTAAAGACATGAAGGCTGACTGACTTTAGGGAGATAGATTAAAGACATGCAGGCTGACTGACTTCAGGGAGATAGTTTAAAGACATGAAGGCTGACTGACTTTAGGGAGACAGATTAAAGACATGAAGGCTGACTGACATTAGGGAGATAGTTTAAAGACATGAAGGCTGACTGACATTAGGGAGATAGTTTAAAGACATGAAGGCTGACTGACGTTAGGGAGATAGTTTAAAGACATGAAGGCTGACTGACATTAGGGAGATAGTTTAAAGACATGAAGGCTGACTGATTTTAGTTAGATATATGAAAGACATGAAGGCTGACTGACGTTAGGGAGATAGTTTAAAGACATGAAGGCTGACTGACTTTAGGGAGATAGATGAAAGACATGAAGGCTGACTGATGTTAGGGAGATAGATGAAAGACATGAAGGCTGACTGACATTATGGAGATAGATGAAAGACATGAAGGCTGACTGACATTATGGAGATAGATGAAAGACATGAAGGCTGACTGACTTTAGGGAGATAGATTAAAGACATGAAGGCTGACTGACGTTAGGGAGATATATTAAAGACATGAAGGCTGACTGACATTAGGGAGATAGTTTAAAGACATGAAGGCTGACTGACATTATGGAGATAGATTAAAGACATGAAGGCTGACTGACGTTAGGGAGATAGATTAAAGACATGAAGGCTGACTGACGTTATGGAGATAGATGAAAGACATGAAGGCTGACTGACGTTAGGGAGATAGATTAATGACATGAAGGGTGACTGACTTTAGGGAGATAGATTAAAGACATGAAGGCTGACTGACGTTAGGGAGATAGATTAAAGACATGAAGGCTGACTGACGTTAGGGAGATAGATTAAAGACATGAAGGCTGACTGACTTTTGGGAGATAGATTAAAGACATGAAGGCTGACTGACGTTAGGGAGATAGATTAATGACATGAAGGGTGACTGACTTTAGGGAGATAGATTAAAGACATGAAGGCTGACTGACTTTAGGGAGATAGATTAAAGACATGAAGGCTGACTGACTTTAGGGAGATAGATTATAGACATGAAGGCTGACTGACATTAGGGAGATAGATTAAAGACATGAAGGCTGACTGACTTTAGGGAGATAGTTTAAAGACATGAAGGCTGACTGACTTTAGTTAGATATATGAAAGACATGAAGGCTGACTGACGTTAGGGAGATAGATTAAAGACATGCAGGCTGACTGACTTTAGGTAAATAGATTAAAGACATGAAGGCTGACTGACATTAGGGAGATAGATTAAAGACATGAAGGCTGACTGACTTTAGGGAGATAGATTAAAGACATGAAGGCTGACTGACGTTAGGGAGATATATTAAAGACATGAAGGCTGACTGACATTAGGGAGATAGTTTAAAGACATGAAGGCTGACTGACATTATGGAGATAGATTAAAGACATGAAGGCTGACTGACGTTAGGGAGATAGATTAAAGACATGAAGGCTGACTGACGTTATGGAGATAGATGAAAGACATGAAGGCTGACTGACGTTAGGGAGATAGATTAATGACATGAAGGGTGACTGACTTTAGGGAGATAGATTAAAGACATGAAGGCTGACTGACGTTAGGGAGATAGATTAAAGACATGAAGGCTGACTGACGTTAGGGAGATAGATTAAAGACATGAAGGCTGACTGACTTTTGGGAGATAGATTAAAGACATGAAGGCTGACTGACGTTAGGGAGATAGATTAATGACATGAAGGGTGACTGACTTTAGGGAGATAGATTAAAGACATGAAGGCTGACTGACTTTAGGGAGATAGATTAAAGACATGAAGGCTGACTGACTTTAGGGAGATAGATTATAGACATGAAGGCTGACTGACATTAGGGAGATAGATTAAAGACATGAAGGCTGACTGACTTTAGGGAGATAGTTTAAAGACATGAAGGCTGACTGACTTTAGTTAGATATATGAAAGACATGAAGGCTGACTGACGTTAGGGAGATAGATTAAAGACATGCAGGCTGACTGACTTTAGGTAAATAGATTAAAGACATGAAGGCTGACTGACATTAGGGAGATAGATTAAAGACATGAAGGCTGACTGACTTTAGGGAGATAGATTAAAGACATGAAGGCTGACTGACGTTAGGGAGATAGTTTAAAGACATGAAGGCTGACTGACATTAGGGAGATAGATTAAAGACATGAAGGCTGACTGACGTTATGGAGATAGATTAAAGACATGAAGGCTGACTGACTTTAGGGAGATAGATTAATGACATGAAGGCTGACTGACGTTATGGAGATAGATTAAAGACATAAACAGACAGCTGTGCTGCATAAATTGCAAAATAGATTTTCAATTTTCAAGGCTGTATCAGAGGCGGCAGAAGGCAGCAGTCAATGGCTCTGGATGAAGAGGAAAGACCCCAGCTGGGCCCCGAAGTGAGAGGGCCAGGAGGTATGCGGTCAACAATGCTTGACTCAGGGAGGAAGACGCCCCTGCCATGCATAGTCCCATGGGATGTTGGCTATCAACAACAACGCAACTCCTATGACTAATTGGGAATGGGACGCAAGCGTAGGATTGATCACCCTGTCGCTGGCCGCCTTTGGGGAGGGTGTATAGTGTGAAAGGTCGAAACACCCTAGGAACCAAAGGTACACTACTGACGATGCGCTCCCCAAATTTCACCAGTCTCACTGTTCATGAACTCTTGGAAGTGCTTGCACAAAGGATAGTAACATCTCATCCTGTGTTCTTGGAATCTGAATATCTGGACTAGTCCAGTGACTGCTGAGAAAGATCAGCTGACAACAGGGGAAAGTCCTTGTGGCGGCACGGAGAGACGGCTGACAGGAGGGAATAGACCCCTCTGGGACAGTCATGGGGTAGCTTCCCATTTCTGTAGTTTCCCATACTTCGCAGTATGTTGGAAACACCCGCTTTTAGCTACAGAAAGTCAACATACGAGAATACCCCTAGAGTCTGCGAGAGCGGGGGCGGAAGATGACTCATCGGCTGACAACATGGTAACGACTGGACCGGAAACGACTACGAGTAATGAGAGCACAGCACAAGAGATCACCACAGCAACTGTCACAAGTTCCGCTGCAACAGCAGGCCACAAACAGATGCAGGTATGTGTCTGTGGTTGGAGGAAAGTTACATCACACCATGGGTTGAGGATCCACCAGGGGAAGAAGGGGTGTCTGGGTAAAGAGAGACAGAGGCCTCGCATTGATCACTTTCTGCGAAAGCGATCAAATCAGTCGAATGAAGCACAGCAACTGGACGCAAACCATAGTTTGCAGTGCATCAGTACCACTGTCATGGAGGACGTAAACTCAAGCACCGAAGTAACAACTGAGGTGGAACCAACAACAGGAGTGGAACTCACCCAGCCTCCCAGACCTGCAGTCGAGAGGAGACTACCAGGGCACAGACCGTATGTGAAGTGGCCTGGCGCCAGTGACAAGAAGTTGTGGGAAGCAGTGAATACTGACCTTACCTTGACCCTCGAGAAACTTCGAGGCACAGTGGAGAAGAAGTTGGAGAGGATGGGGGACATCATCTATGAGTACGGGGCAGAAAGCTTTGGAGTGCAAGAGGCAAAAGGCGGGAGAAAGGTTCCAACCCCACCAGTTTCCAGGAGGCAACAAGAAATCAAGCGCCTCGTTCAAGAAAGGAGACAGCTTAAGAAACAGTGGAAGAAGGCCTCGGAAGTGGAAAAGGAGGGCATAGAGGCACTTCAGGCTGACATTAAAACCCGGTTGGCATCCCTCCGTAGAGCAGAGAACCTACGGAAACGCAGAAGGAAGAAAGAACAAACTAGAACTCGATTCTATAAAGATCCCTTCAAGTTCCTTAAAAGTCTCTTCACGAAGGAAAAAAGTGGAGCTCTAAAAACAACAAAGAAAGACCTAGAGGAGCACCTGATAACAACAAACTTTGACTCAAAGCGACATGAACATCTGGCCATCCCATCAGATATCCCACCCATTGAACCCCCGGAACATCATATTGAGACCAGCCCTCCGACATGGAAAGAGGTGGAAAACACAGTTCGACGGGCAAGAACAGCATCAGCCCCGGGGCCAAATGGAGTCCCGTACAAAGTGTATAAGAACGCACCAGACGTCCTGAGGGTCCTCTGGAGGCTTATGAGAACAGCTTGGCAGAAGAAGATAATACCCAAAGTGTGGCGTAGGGCAGGCGGGGTCCTGATCCCTAAGGAGAAGGATGCAGTGAACATCAGCCAATTCCGCCCAATCTCCTTACTGAATGTCGAGGGTAAAATCTTCTTTAGGGTCATTGCCCAGAGGATGTCCGAGTACCTGCAAAGGAATGCGTACGTCGATACATCTGTACAGAAGGCAGGAATATCAGGGTTCTCTGGCTGCTTGGAACACTCCAGCATGATCTGGCACCAGATCCAAATGGCCAAGGTGGAGAAAAGGGACCTCCACGTAGTCTTCCTCGACCTCGCCAATGCATTTGGCTCTGTGCCCCATGAACTCCTGTGGTCTGCCTTCAGATTTTTCCACATACCGGACACCATCACAACGCTGGTGAAGTCGTACTTCAAGGATCTGCAGTTCTGCTTCACCACCTCAGAGTTCACCACCTCATGGCAGTGCCTGAATGTAGGTATAATGGCGGGATGTACCATTTCTCCGTTGGCATTCATAATGGCAATGGAGGTTATCATCAGATCCTCAAAATGGGTTGCTGGTGGACAGCGAGTCGACTCTGGTTTCCGCCTCCCTCCACTCAGAGCCTACATGGACGACATTACAACATTGACCACCACTGTCCCATGCACCAGGAGACTGCTCAGAAAACTCGAGGAGAACATCAGCTGGGCCCGTATGAAGATTAAACCATCCAAGTCACGCAGCATCTCGATTGTGAAGGGAGTACTCTCTGACCTGAAATTCTTCATCGGAGATGACCAAATCCCAACAGTGTCTGAGCAGCCGGTAAAAAGCCTTGGAAGGTGGTATGATGCAAGCCTGAAGGACAAAGACCAGGTGCAACAGCTGCGCAAAGACATCAGTAGTAGCCTACAGTCCATCGACAACACCCAGCTACCTGGAAAGTTAAAGGCCTGGTGTCTGCAGTTTGGTCTCCTACCCCGGGTGTTGTGGCCCCTAGCAGTGTATGAGGTTCCAATCTCAACAGTGGAGAAGATGGAAAGAGGAGTCACAGGCTACTTAAAGAAGTGGCTCGGAGTTCCACGATGCCTTACCACCATAGGCCTCTATGGAGATGGTGTCCTCAAGCTGCCCCTCACCAGTCTAACAGAGGAATTCAAGTGTGCAAAAACCAGGCTCCAGATGACACTGAATGAATCTCGAGACCCAGTGGTGAGCAACAACGCGCCGACCTTGGCAACTGGGCGCAAATGGAGGCCAGGAAAAGCAGTCCAGGAGGCAACAGCAGCCCTCAGACATGCTGACATTGTGGGTCATGTTCAGCAAGGGAGAGGAGGCCTTGGGCTAACTAGCCGTGCTGCTTGGAGTAAGGCCACTGCACCAGAGCGGCGGAAGATGGTAGTGCAGGAAGTACGCCATCAGGAGGAGGCTGCAAGGTGGGCCAAGGCAGTCTCTCTTGCCAAACAGGGACAGTGGACTCGATGGGACAGTGTGGAGAAGAGGAAGATCAGCTGGAAGGATCTGTGGGCCATGGAAGCGAGGCGGTTGAGCTTTTCCATCAGAGCAACATATGACGTCCTTCCAACACCAGTTAATCTTCACCAATGGTATGGTGAAGATCCGGACTGTGCCCTCTGTTCCATGCCAGCCAACCTCAGGCACATTCTCACAGGGTGTAAAACAAGCCTCACCCAAGGACGCTACACTTGGCGTCACAACCAAGTCCTTAAAAACCTTGCGTCCGCCCTGGAGGACAAGCGAGCTGCCACCAACTCCCTACCACCCCCAGCAGCATCACACCCCTTACGGACGACCTTTGTCCGCGAAGGGGCTAAACCACCGAAGAGCGGCTCTACACCATTAGAGCGAGACCAGCTGCGCTTGGCCCGCGACTGGAAAATGCTAGCTGACATTGGCCGGCAACTTGTGTTTCCTCCGGAGATCGCAACCACCACCCTAAGACCTGACATGGTGCTCTGGTCCCATTCGCTCAAGAAGGTCTTCATCATTGAGCTCACAGTACCCTGGGAGGACTCAGTAGATGAGGCTTATGAGCGGAAACATCTGCGCTATGCCAATCTAGCTGCCGAAGCACGGCATCATGGCTGGAACACAGAAGTCCGACCAGTGGAGGTGGGCTGCAGAGGTTTTGTGGCGACATCTACAACCAGACTGCTTAGAGACCTGGGAATTAAGGGCCAGAGCCAGCGTTCGGCAATCAAAGCTGTATCAGAGGCGGCAGAAGGCAGCAGTCAATGGCTCTGGATGAAGAGGAAAGACCCCAGCTGGGCCCCGAAGTGAGAGGGCCAGGAGGTATGCGGTCAACAATGCTTGACTCAGGGAGGAAGACGCCCCTGCCATGCATAGTCCCATGGGATGTTGGCTATCAACAACAACGCAACTCCTATGACTAATTGGGAATGGGACGCAAGCGTAGGATTGATCACCCTGTCGCTGGCCGCCTTTGGGGAGGGTGTATAGTGTGAAAGGCCGAAACACCCTAGGAACCAAAGGTACACTACTGACGATGCGCTCCCCAAATTTCACCAGTCTCACTGTTCATGAACTCTTGGAAGTGCTTGCACAAAGGATAGTAACATCTCATCCTGTGTTCTTGGAATCAATGTACTGATTCCATGGCACATGGTTTATGAACCAATACGCAAAACAATGCAGGATTCAAAACTTAGAATTTTTCACAAAATTCTTGCAACCAATAGAATGTTATATATATATATATGGGGGATATGACCATCCCAGCTCTGCAGATTCTGCTGTGAAGAGGCAGAGTAGTTAGATAATTTGTTTTGGTACTGTCCATATGTAGCTTGTTTTTGGTCACAGGTTCAGGAATGGTTGAAGAAAGTACCATTTACCTGGAGCTAACTCTGCAGATAGCACTACTGGGTGATTTGAAAAGTCATAGTCAATCAATCAATAATATAATAATACTTTTAGCAACAAAATGTTTATCTTTATTTTACAATCTGTAGAAACTATGAGAATAGAAAAGTTCAGCACTTTAGTGAAACATCACATCACAGCTGAAAGATATATGGCAAATAGAAATCAAACATGGATGGTGTTCAGAGATAGATGGGAGGGGTTGAGTGGAGCTGAAGGGTGTTCAGAGATAGATGGGAGGAGTTGAGTGGAGCTGAAGGGTGTTGAGAGATAGATGGGAGGGGTTGAGTGGAGCTGGATGGTGTTCAGCGATAGATGGGAGGGGTTGAGTGGAGCTGGAGGGTGTTCAGAGATAGATGGGAGGGGTTGAGTTGAGTTGAAGGGTGTTCAGAGATAGATGGTAGGAGTTGAGTTGAAGGGTGTTCAGAGATAGATGGGAGGGGTTGAGTGGAGCTGGATGGTGTTCAGAGATAGATGGGAGGGGTTGAGTGGAGCTGAAGGGTGTTCAGAGATAGATGGGAGGGGTTGAGTGGAGCTGAAGGGTGTTCAGAGATAGATGGGAGGGGTTGAGTGGAGCTGAAGGGTGTTCAGAGATAGATGGGAGGGGTTGAGTGGAGCTGAAGGGTGTTCAGAGATAGATGGGAGGAGTTGAGTGGAGCTGAAGGGTGTTCAGAGATAGATGGGAGGGGTTGAGTGGAGCTGGATGGTGTTCAGAGATAGATGGGAGGAGTGGAGTGGAGCTGAAGGGTGTTCAGAGATAGATGGGAGGAGTTGAGTTGAAGGGTGTTCAGAGATAGATGGGAGGAGTTGAGTGGAGCTGAAGGGTGTTCAGAGATAGATGGGAGGGGTTGAGTGGAGCTGAAGGATGGGACTGGATGGTGTTCAGAGATAGATGGGAGGGGGTGAGGGGAGCTGAAGGGTGTTCAGAGATAGATGGGAGGAGTTGAGTTGAAGGGTGTTCAGAGATAGATGGGAGGAGTTGAGCTGAAGGGTGTTCAGAGATAGATGGGAGGAGTTGAGCTGAAGGGTGTTCAGAGATAGATGGGAGGAGTTGAGTGGAGCTGGATGGTGTTCAGAGATAGATGGGAGGAGTTGAGTGGAGCTGAAGGGTGTTCAGAGATAGATGGGAGGAGTTGAGCTGAAGGGTGTTCAGAGAGAGATGGGAGGAGTTGAGTGGAGCTGGATGGTGTTCAGAGATAGATGGGAGGAGTTGAGTGGAGCCGAAGGGTGTTCAGAGATAGATGGGAGGAGTTGAGTGGAGCTGAAGGGTGTTCAGAGATAGATGGGAGGGGTTGAGTGGAGCTGGATGGTGTTCAGAGATAGATGGGAGGGGTTGAGTGGAGCTGGATGGTGTTCAGAGATAGATGGGAGGGGTTGAGTGGAGCTGGATGGTGTTCAGAGATAGATGGGAGGGGAGTGGAGCTGAAGGGTGTTCAGAGATAGATGGGAGGGGTTGAGTGGAGCTGGATGGTGTTCAGAGATAGATGGGAGGGGTTGAGTGGAGCTGAAGGGTGTTCAGAGATAGATGGGAGGGGTTGAGTGGAGCTGGATGGTGTTCAGAGATAGATGGGAGGGGTTGAGTGGAGCTGAAGGGTGTTCAGAGATAGATGGGAGGGGTTGAGTGGAGATGGATGGTGTTCAGAGATAGATGGGAGGGGTTGAGTGGAGCTGAAGGATGTTCAGAGATAGATGGGAGGGGTTGAGTGGAGCTGAAGGGTGTTCAGAGATAGATGGGAGGGGTTGAGTGGAGCTGAAGGGTGTTCAGAGATAGATGGGAGGAGTTGAGTGGAGCTGAAGGGTGTTCAGAGATAGATGGGAGGGGTTGAGTGGAGCTGGATGGTGTTCAGAGATAGATGGGAGGAGTGGAGTGGAGCTGAAGGGTGTTCAGAGATAGATGGGAGGACTGGAGTGGAGCTGAAGGGTGTTCAGAGATAGATGGGAGGAGTTGAGTTGAAGGGTGTTCAGAGATAGATGGGAGGAGTTGAGTGGAGCTGGATGGTGTTCAGAGATAGATGGGAGGAGTTGAGTGGAGCTGAAGGGTGTTCAGAGATAGATGGGAGGAGTTGAGTGGAGCTGGATGGTGTTCAGAGATAGATGGGAGGGGTTGAGTGGAGCTGAAGGGTGTTCAGAGATAGATGGGAGGAGTTGAGTGGAGCTGGATGGTGTTCAGAGATAGATGGGAGGAGTTGAGTGGAGCTGGATGGTGTTCAGAGAAAGATGGGAGGGGTTAAGTGGAGCAGAAGGGTGTTCAGAGATAGATGGGAGGGGTTGAGTGGAGCTGAAGGGTGTTCAGAGATAGATGGGAGGGGTTGAGTGGAGCTGAAGGGTGTTCAGAGATAGATGGGAGGGGTTGAGTGGAGCTGAAGGGTGTTCAGAGATAGATGGGAGGAGTTGAGTGGAGCTGGATGGTGTTCAGAGATAGATGGGAGGGGTTGAGTGGAGCTGAAGGGTGTTCAGAGATAGATGGGAGGAGTTGAGTGGAGCTGGATGGTGTTCAGAGATAGATGGGAGGAGTTGAGTGGAGCTGAAGGGTGTTCAGAGATAGATGGGAGGAGTTGAGTGGAGCTGGAGGGTGTTCAGAGATAGATGGGAGGGGTTGAGTGGAGCTGGAGGGTGTTCAGAGATAGATGGGAGGAGTTGAGTGGAGCTGGATGGTGTTCAGAGATAGATGGGAGGAGTTGAGTGGAGCTGAAGGGTGTTCAGAGATAGATGGGAGGAGTTGAGTGGAGCTGGAGGGTGTTCAGAGATAGATGGGAGGAGTTGAGTTGAAGGGTGGGATTAAAAACAACAAGATAACTCATGTAAAATAAACAGTGTCCGTAAAATGTATTTAGGTTCAGAACTTATGTGAAACAGCACAGTAATATATGTTGTACAGTTAAATATATGGCAAATAGAAATCAAACTGGATGGGATTCAGAGATAGATCGGAGATGTTGATGGTAGCTGAAGGATGGGATTAAATACAAATTAAATATATCTATTGTAAAATACATTGTGTCCATTTTTTCAAGAAATCCGGGGAATTTTTTGAAAAGTTAATGGAATTTTGCAACCCTAATTCCCCATGTGAGAATGAATGAATTATTTTGTGATGGTACAGACCTGTTCTTGTTGAAGTTCTCGAAGCCGAAGATGTCCAGCAGACCGATAGATTGTCTGACGTATTTAGTGTCCTCAGGAGGAGGCTTGAACACAGCCTTGTTGATCTTCTCCACCACCCAGACAAACAGCTTACCATAGATGGCCTGGTGGAAAACAGAGCAAAATACAAGCAGACATTATCATACTGTACTATTTGCATTGCACCCCCACACCCTCTTCTACGCTGCTGCTACTCTCTGTTATCATCTATGCATAGCCACTTTAATAACTCTACCTACATGTACATATTACCTCGACACCGGTACCCCCTGTAATATAGCCCCCACATTGACTCTGTACCGTAACACCCTGTATATAGCCTCCACATTTACTCTGTACCGGTACCTCCTGTATATAGCCTCCACATTGACTCTGTACCGGTACCCCCTGTATATAGCCCCCACATTGACTCTGTACCGTAACACCCTGTATATAGCCTCCACATTGACTCTGTACCGTAACACCCTGTATATAGCCTCCACATTGACTCTGTACCGGTCCCCCTGTATATAGCCTCCACATTGACTCTGTACCGGTCCCCCTGTATATAGCCTCCACATTGACTCTGTACCGTAACACCCTGTATATAGCCTCCACATTGACTCTGTACCGTAACACCCTGTATATAGCCTCCACATTGACTCTGTACCGGTACCCCCTGTATATAGCCTCCACATTGACTCTGTACCGTAACACCCTGTATATAGCCTCCACATTGACTCTGTACCGTAATACCCTGTATGTAGCCTCCACATTGACTCTGTACCGTAATACCCTGTATATAGCCTCCACATTGCCTCTGTACCGGTACCCCCTGTATATAGCCTCCACATTGACTCTGTACCGGTACCCCCTGTATATAGCCTCCACATTGACTCTGTACCGTAACACCCTGTATATAGCCTCCACATTGACTTTGTCCCGGTACCCCCTGTATATAGCCTCCACATTGACTCTGTACCGGTCCCCCTGTATATAGCCTCCACATTGACTCTGTACCGTAACACCCTGTATATAGCCTCCACATTGACTCTGTACCGTAACACCCTGTATATAGCCTCCACATTGACTCTGTACCGGTACCCCCTGTATATAGCCTCCACATTGACTCTGTACCGGTACCCCCTGTATATAGCCTCCACATTGACTCTGTACCGGTACCCCCTGTATATAGCCTCCACATTGACTCTGTACCGTAACACCCTGTATATAGCCTCCACATTGACTCTGTACCGTAACACCCTGTATATAGCCTCCACATTGACTCTGTACCGTAACACCCTGTATATAGCCTCCACATTGACTCTGTACCGTAACACCCTGTATATAGCCTCCACATTGACTCTGTACCGGTACCCCCTGTATATAGCCTCCACATTGACTCTGAACCGTAATACCCTGTATATAGCCTCCACATTGACTCTGTACCGTAATACCCTGTATATAGCCCCGCTATTGTTATTTACGGCTGCTCTTTAATTATTTGTTATTCTTACTTTTTTAGGTATTTTCTTAAAACTGCATTGTTGGTTAAGGGCTTGTAAGTAAGCATTTCACTGTAAGGTCTACCTGTTGTTTTCGGTGCATGTGACAAATAAAATGTGATTTATGAGTTCTATAATGTACTATAATACACTATAATACATTATCATACATTATCTTAGAGACATAATTATATTCTAGCCAAGCATCAAAGATGATAAGGTTTATATTTTTACCTCATGACTGAAAAGGTTCGCAAAGAAGAGCACCTGATTTAAACTCCAGATATATTATGGTCTTAGTAGGAGCCCATGCAGTCCCCTAGCCTGGTCCCAGATCTGTTTGTGTTGTCTTGCCAACTGCTATGGTCATTACCTAGCCTGGTCCCAGATCTGTTTGTGTTGTCTTGCCAACTGCTATGGTCATTACCTAGCCTGGTCCCAGATCTGTTTGTGTTGTCTTGCCAACTGCTATGGTCATTACCTAGCCTGGTCCCAGATCTGTTTGTGTTGTCTTGCCAACTCCTATGGTCATTACCTAGCCTGGTCCCAGATCTGTTTGTGTTGTCTTGCCAACTGCTATGGTCATTACCTAGCCTGGTCCCAGATCTGTTTGTGTTGTCTTGCCAACTCCTATGGTCATTACCTAGCCTGGTCCCAGATCTGTTTGTGTTGTCTTGCCAACTGCTATGGTCATTACCTAGCCTGGTCCCAGATCTGTTTGTGTTGTCTTGCCAACTCATATGGTCATTGCCTAGCCTGGTCCCAGATCTGTTTGTGTTGTCTTGTCAACTCCTATGGTCATTCCCTAGCCTGGTCCCAGATCTGTTTGTGTTGTCTTGTCAACTCCTATGGTCATTGCCTAGCCTGGTCCCAGATCTGTTTGTGTTGTCTTGCCAACTCCTATGTTCATTCCCTAGCCTGGTCCCAGATCTGTTTGTGCTGTCTTGTCAACTCCTATGGTCATTGCCTAGCCTGGTCCCAGATCTGTTTGTGTTGTCTTGCCAACTCCTATGTTCATTCCCTAGCCTGGTCCCAGATCTGTTTGTGTTGTCTTGCCAACTCCTATGATCATTACCTAGCCTGGTCCCAGATCTGTTTGTGTTGTCTTGCCAAATCCTATGGTCATTACCTAGCCTGGTCCCAGATCTGTTTGTGTTGTCTTGCCAACTCCTATGATCATTACCTAGCCTGGTCCCAGATCTGTTTGTGTTGTCTTGCCAAATCCTATGTTCATTACCTAGCCTGGTCCCAGATCTGTTTGTGCTGTCTTGTCATTGTCACTCAATTTGGCAAGACAAGAAGTGGTACCAGCCTCACCTTGACAAATGCGTCTTTGCCGTCCATGGCCTGGGCTGAGGTGAGAGGTTTGGTCACACTCTCCCTGGAGGTCATGAAGGAACGCTGGGTCAGACTCTTCTCCAGGGCCTTGGGGTCCACCTGGACCACACAAAGAGAGGGACATTACAGAGGTCAGTGACAGGTTAGTCTGGCGCTAACAGATATGACAACATGTTCTGGGTACTCTATCGTATTCTTGAGAACCGAAAGCAGTTCCTGGGGTATGGAGACACCTAGAACGTCTGGGATTGAGGCTAGTGACAGGCTGGGATTGAGGCTAGTGACAGGCTGGGATTGAGGCTAGTGACAGGCTGGGATTGAGGCTAGTGACAGGCTGGGATTGAGGCTAGTGACAGGCTGGGATTGAGGCTAGTGACAGGCTGGGATTGAGGCTAGTGACAGGCTGGGATTGAAGCTAGTGACAGGCTGGGATTGAGGCTAGTGACAGGCTGGGATTGAGGCTAGTGACAGGCTGGTATTGAGGCTAGTGACAGGCTGGGATTGAGGCTAGTGACAGGCTGGGATTGAGGCTAGTGACAGGCTGGGATTGAGGCTAGTGACAGGCTGGGATTGAGGCTAGTGACAGGCTGGGATTGAGGCTAGTGACAGGCTGGGATTGAGGCTAGTGACAGGCTGGGATTGAGGCTAGTGACAGGCTGGGATTGAGGCTAGTGACAGGCTGGGATTGAAGCTAGTGACAGGCTGGGATTGAGGCTAGTGACAGGCTGGGATTGAGGCTAGTGACAGGCTGGTATTGAGGCTAGTGACAGGCTGGGATTGAGGCTAGTGACAGGCTGGGATTGAGGCTAGTGACAGGCTGGGATTGAGGCTAGTGACAGGCTGGGATTGAGGCTAGTGACAGGCTGGGATTGAGGCTAGTGACAGGCTGGGATTGAGGCTAGTGACAGGCTGGGATTGAGGCTAGTGACAGGCTGGGATTGAGGCTACTGACAGGCTGGGATTGAGGCTAGTGACAGGCTGGGATTGAGGCTAGTTACAGACTGGGATTGAGGCTACTGACAGGCTGGGATTGAGGCTACTGACAGGCTGGGATTGAGGCTACTGACAGGCTGGGATTGAGGCTAGTGACAGGCTGGGATTGAGGCTAGTGACAGGCTGGGATTGAGGCTAGTGACAGGCTGGGATTGAGGCTACTGACAGGCTGGGATTGAGGCTAGTGACAGGCTGGGATTGAGGCTAGTGACAGGCTGGGATTGAGGCTAGTGACATGCTGGGATTGAGGCTAGTGACAGGCTGGGATTGAGGCTAGTGACAGGCTGGGATTGAGACTAGTGACAGGCTGGGATTGAGGCTAGTGACTGGCTGGGATTGACGCTAGTGACAGGCTGGGCTTGAGGCTAGTGACAGGCTGGGATTGAGGCTAGTGACAGGCTGGGATTGACGCTAGTGACAGGCTGGGATTGAGGCTAGTGACAGGCTTACCTCCAGAAGTTTGATTGCCATGTTGAAATGATGTGATGTCATGACGTCACAGCTCTCCAGATTATTCAAAATGGTGGCTGGAAGGATCAAAGATAAGGAAGTCAGTTACAGTAAAATGTCTTAATCCTAGACCAGGAGAGAGGGGTTAGGGTAAAGTCCAAATCCTAAACCAGGAGAGAGGGGTTAGGGTAAAGTCCCAATCCTAGACCAGGAGAGAGGGGTTAGGGTAAAGTCCTAATCCTAGGCCAGGAGAGAGGGGTTAGGGTAAAGTCCCAATCCTATAGCAGGAGAGAGGGGTGAGGGTAAAGTCCCAATCCTAGACCAGGAGAGAGGGGTGAGGGTAAAGTCCCAATCCTATAGCAGGAGAGAGGGGCTGGGGTAAAGTCCTAATCCTAGGCCAGGAGAGAGGGGTTAGGGTAAAGTCCCAATCCTATACCAGGAGAGAGGGGCTGGGGTAAAGTCCCAATCCTAGACCAGGAGAGAGGGGCTGGGGTAAAGTCCCAATCCTATACCAGGAGAGAGGGGCTGGGGTAAAGTCCCAATCCTATACCAGGAGAGAGGGGCAGGGGTAAAGTCCCAATCCTAGACCAGGAGAGAGGGGCTGGGGTAAAGTCCCAATCCTAGACCAGGAGAGAGGGGTTAGGGTAAAGTCCCAATCCTATACCAGGAGAGAGGGGCTGGGGTAAAATCCTAGGCCAGGAGAGAGGGGCTGGGGTAAAGTCCCAATCCTAGACCAGGAGAGAGGGGTTAGGGTAAAGTCCCAATCCTATACCAGGAGAGAGGGGCAGGGGTAAAGTCCCAATCCTATACCAGGAGAGAGGGGTTAGGGTAAAGTCCCAATCCTAGACCAGGAGAGAGGGGTTAGGGTAAAGTCCCAATCCTATACCAGGAGAGAGGGGTTAGGGTAAAGTCCCAATCCTATACCAGGAGAGAGGGGTTAGGGTAAAGTCCCAATCCTAGACCAGGAGAGAGGGGTTAGGGTAAAGTCCCAATCCTATACCAGGAGAGAGGGGCAGGGGTAAAGTCCCAATCCTATACCAGGAGAGAGTGGCAGGGGTAAAGCCCCAATCCTATACCAGGAGAGAGGGGCAGGGGTAAAGTCCCAATCCTATACCAGGAGAGAGGGGTTAGGGTAAAGTCCCAATCCTATACCAGGAGAGAGGGGTTAGGGTAAAGTCCCAATCCTATACCAGGAGAGAGGGGTTAGGGTAAAGTCCCAATCCTAGACCAGGAGAGAGGGGTTAGGGTAAAGTCCCAATCCTATACCAGGAGAGAGGGGCAGGGGTAAAGTCCCAATCCTAGACCAGGAGAGAGGGGCTGGGTAAAGTCCCAATCCTAGACCATAAAATGCAAGGAATCAGGGAAGGGTGAATAGAGCAAAGTCATAAAACCCTCCCTGATCCTGACCTTCAAAGGTATAAACCTCTCCTCCCTGATTCTGACCTTCAAAGGTATAAACCTCTCCTCCCTGATTCTGACCTTCAAAGATGTAAACCTCTCCTCCCTGATTCTGACCTTCAAAGGTATAAACCTCTCCTCCCTGATTCTGACCTTCAAAGATGTAAACCTCTCCTCCCTGATTCTGACCTTCAAAGGTATAAACCTCTCCTCCCTGATTCTGACCTTCAAAGATGTAAACCTCTCCTCCCTGATTCTGACCTTCAAAGGTATAAACCTCTCCTCCCTGATTCTGACCTTCAAAGATGTAAACCTCTCCTCCCTGATTCTGACCTTCAAAGGTATAAACCTCTCCTCCCTGATTCTGACCTTCAAAGATGTAAACCTCTCCTCCCTGATTCTGACCTTCAAAGATGTAAACCTCTCCTCCCTGATCCTGACCTTCAAAGATGTAAACCTCTCCTCCCTGATTCTGACCTTCAAAGATGTAAACCTCTCCTCCCTGATTCTGACCTTCAAAGGTATAAACCTCTCCTCCCTGATTCTGACCTTCAAAGATGTAAACCTCTCCTCCCTGATTCTGACCTTCAAAGATGTAAACCTCTCCTCCCTGATTCTGACCTTCAAAGATGTAAACCTCTCCTCCCTGATTCTGACCTTCAAAGATGTAAACCTCTCCTCCCTGATTCTGACCTTCAAAGATGTAAACCTCTCCTCCCTGATTCTGACCTTCAAAGATGTAAACCTCTCCTCCCTGATCCTGACCTTCAAAGATATAAACCTCTCCTCCCTGATCCTGACCTTCTAAGATGTAAACCTCTCCTCCCTGATTCTGACCTTCAAAGATATAAACCTCTCCTCCCTGATCCTGACCTTCAAAGATGTAAACCTCTCCTCCCTGATCCTGACCTTCAAAGATATAAACCTCTCCTCCCTGATCCTGACCTTCAAAGATGTAAACCTCTCCTCCCTGATCCTGACCTTCAAAGATGTAAACCTCTCCTCCCTGATTCTGACCTTCAAAGATGTAAACCTCTCCTCCCTGATCCTGACCTTCAAAGATGTAAACCTCTCCTCCCTGATTCTGACCTTCAAAAGGTATAAACCTCTCCTCCCTGATCCTGACCTTCTAAGATATAAACCTCTCCTCCCTGATCCTGACCTTCTAAGATGTAAACCTCTCCTCCCCGATCCTGACCTTCAAAGATGTAAACCTCTCCTCCCCGATCCTGACCTTCAAAGATGTAAACCTCTCCTCCCCGATCCTGACCTTCAAAGATTTAAACCTCTCCTCCCCGATCCTGACCTTCAAAGTGGACGTTTCCCAGGTGCAGTATGGCGGCCAGCAGTTTGTTGATCTCCCAGGAGTCATTCTCAGAGAACATCAGGATCTTCATGGCCGAGCGGAAGTGGGCGTACTCCTTAATGTCATCACGCCCATCGCAACTGGTGCAGTTACCCTGACAACGCAGAGCAACAACAGCCAGGTCAG
>NW_024057820.1:300000-406783 GCF_016432855.1 Salvelinus namaycush | reverse complement strand
GTTGTTGTTATGTGGTGTTGCTACCGTTGTTGTTATGTTGTGTTTGCTACCAGTGTTGTTGTTATGTGGTGTTGCTACCATGTTGTGTTATGTTGTGTTGCTACCATGATGTTGTTAGTTGTTGCTACCATGTTGTTGTTATGTTGTGTTGCTACCATGTTGTTGTTATGTTGTGTTGCTACAGGTTGTTGTTATGTTGTGTTGCCCCATGATGTTGTTATGTTGTGTTGCTACCATGTTGTTGTTTATGTTGTGTTGCTACCATGTGTTGTTATGTTGGTGTTGCTACCATGATTGTTGTTATGTGTGTTGCCACCATGATGTTGTTATGTTGTGTTGCTACCATGTTGTTGTTATGTTGTGTTGCTACCATGTTGTGTTATGTTGTTGCTACCATGGTTGTTGTATGTGGTGTTGCCACCATGATGTTGTTATGTTTGTTGCTACCATGTTTTGTTATGTTGTGTTGCTACCATGTTGTTGTTATGTGGTGTTGCTTCCAGTTGTTGTATGTGGTGTTGCTACCATGTTTTTTGTTATGTTGTGTGCTACCATGTTTTTGTTGTGTTGCTACCATGTTGTTGTTATGTGTGTTGCTACCATGTTGTGTTGCTACCATGTTGTTGTTATGTTGTGTTGCTACCATGTTGGTGTTATGTGGTGTTGCTACCATGTTGTTGTTATGTGGTGTTTGCTACCATGTTTTTGTCATGTGGTGTCGCTACCATATTGTTGTCATGTTGTGTTGCTACCATGTTGTTGTTATGTGGTGTTGCTACCATGTTGTTGTTTATGTTGTGTTGCTACCATGTTTTTGTCATGTTGTGTTGCTACCAGGTTGTTGTTATGTGTGTTTGCTACCATGTTGTTGTTATGTGGTGTTGCTACCATGTTGTTGTTATGTGGTGTTGCTACCATGTTTTTGTCATGTTGTGATGCTACCATGTTGTTGTTTATGTGGTGTTGCTAACATGTTGTTGTTATGTGGTGTTGCTAAACATGTTGTTGTTATGTTGTGTTGCTAACATGTTGTTGTTATGTTGTGTTGCTACCATGTTGTTGTCATGTGGTGTTGCTACCATGTTTTTGTCATGTGGTGTCGCTACCATATTGTTGTCATGTAGTGTTGCTACCATGTTGTTGTTATGTGGTGTTCCTACCATATTGTGTTGCTACCATGTTGTGTTGCTACCATGTTGTCATGTGGTGTTGCTACCATGTTGCTGTTATGTGGTGTCGCTACCATATTGTTGTCATGTAGTGTTGCTACCATGTTGTTTTCATGTTGTGTTGCCACCATGTTGTTGTCATGTGGTGCTGCTACCATGTTGTTGTTATGTGGTGTTCCTACCATGTTGTGGTGCTACCATGTTGTGTTTCTACCATGTTGTCATGTTGTGTTGCTACCATGTTGCTGTTATGTGGTGCTGCTACCATGTTGTTGTCATGTTGTGTTGCTACCATATTGTTGTCATGTAGTGTTGCTACCATGTTGTTGTCATGTTGTGTTGCTACCATGTTGTTGTCATGTTGTGTTGCTACCATGTTGTTGTGATGTTTGTGTTGCCACCATGTTGTTGTCATGTGGTGCTGCTACCATGTTGTGTTTCTACCATGTTGTTGTTATGTGGTGTTTGCTACCATGTTGTGTTGCTACCATGTTGTGTTACTACCATGTTGTTGTCATGTGGTGTTGCTACCATGTTGTTGTCATGTTGTGTTTCTACCATGTTGTTGTTATGTGGTGTTGCTGCCATGTTGTGTTGCTACCAGGTTGTTGTTATGTGGTGTTGCTACCATGTTGTTGTCATGTTGTGTTGCTACCATGTTGTTGTCATGTTGTGTTGCTACCATGTTGTTGTCATGTTGTGTTGCTACCATGTTGTTGTGATGTTGTGTTGCCACCATGTTGTTGTCATGTGGTGCTGCTACCATGTTGTGTTTCTACCATGTTGTTGTTATGTGGTGTTGCTACCATGTTGTGTTGCTACCATGTTGTGTTACTACCATGTTGTTGTCACGTGGTGATGCTACCATGTTGTTGTCATGTTGTGTTTCTACCATGTTGTTGTTATGTTGTGTTGCTGCCATGTTGTGTTATGTGGTGTTGCTACCAGGTTGTTGTTATGTTGTGTTGCTACCATGTTGTTGTTATGTGGTGTTGCTACCATGTTGTGTTTCTACCATGTTGCTGTTATGTGGTGTCGCTACCATATTGTTGTCATGTAGTGTTGCTACCATGTTGTTTTCATGTTGTGTTGCCACCATGTTGTTGTCATGTGGTGCTGCTACCATGTTGTGTTATGTGGTGTTCCTACCATGTTGTGGTGCTACCATGTTGTGTTTCTACCATGTTATCATGTTGTGTTGCTACCATGTTGCTGTTATGTGGTGTTGCTACCATATTGTTGTCATGTAGTGTTGCTACCATGTTGTTGTCATGTTGTGTTGCTACCATGTTGTTGTGATGTTGTGTTGCCACCATGTTGTTGTCATGTGGTGCTGCTACCATGTTGTGTTTCTACCATGTTGTTGTTATGTGGTGTTGCAACCACGTGGTGTTGCTACCATGTTGTTGTCATGTTGTGTTTCTACCATGTTGTTGTTATGTGGTGTTGCTGCCATGGTGTGTTGCTACCAGGTTGTTGTTATGTGGTGTTGCTTCCATGTTGTTGTTATGTTGTGTTGCCATGTTGTGTTGCTACCATGTTGTTGTTATGTTGTGTTGCTACCATGTTGTTGTTATGTTGTGTTGCTACCATGTTGTTGTTATGTTGTGTTGCTACCATGTTGTTATGTTGTGTTGCTACCATGTTGTTGTTATGTGGTGTTGCTACCAGGTTGTTGTTATGTTGTGTTGCTACCATGTTGTTGTTATGTGGTGTTGCTACCATGATGTTGTTATGTTGTGTTGCTACCATGTTGTTGTTATGTTGTGTTGCTACCAGGTTGTTGTTATGTTGTGTTGCTACCATGTTGTTGTTATGTGGTGTTGCTACCATGATGTTGTTATGTTGTGTTGCCACCATGATGTTGTTATGTTGTGTTGCTACCATGTTGTTGTTATGTTGTGTTGCTACCATGTTGTTGTTATGTTGTGTTGCTACCAGGTTGTTGTTATGTGGTGTTGCCACCATGATGTTGTTATGTTGTGTTGCTACCATGTTGTTGTTATGTTGTGTTGCTACCATGATGTTGTTATGTTGTGTTGCTACCATGTTGTTGTTATGTTGTGTTGCTACCATGTTGTTGTTATGTGGTGTTGCTACCATGTTGTTGTTATGTTGTGTTGCTACCATGTTGTTGTTATGTTGTGTTGCTACCAGGTTGTTGTTATGTGGTGTTGCCACCATGATGTTGTTATGTTGTGTTGCTACCATGTTGTTGTTATGTTGTGTTGCTACCATGTTGTTGTTATGTGGTGTTGCTACCATGATGTTGTTATGTTGTGTTGCCACCATGATGTTGTTATGTGGTGTTGCTACCATGTTGTTGTTATGTGGTGTTGCTACCATGTTGTTGTTATGTGGTGTTGCTACCATGTTGTTGTTATGTGGTGTTGCTACCATGTTGTTGTTATGTGGTGTTGCTACCATGTTGTTGTTATGTGGTGTTGCTACCATGTTGTTGTTATGTTGTGTTGCTACCATGTTTTTGTCATGTTGTGTTGCTACCATGTTGTTGTTATGTGGTGTTGCTACCATGTTGTTATGTGGTGTTGCTACCATGTTGTTGTTATGTGGTGTTGCTACCATGTTTTTGTCATGTTGTGATGCTACCATGTTGTTGTTATGTGGTGTTGCTAACATGTTGTTGTTATGTGGTGTTGCTAACATGTTGTTGTTATGTTGTGTTGCTAACATGTTGTTGTCATGTGGTGTCGCTACCATATTGTTGTCATGTAGTGTTGCTACCATGTTTTTGTCATGTGGTGTCGCTACCATATTGTTGTCATGTAGTGTTGCTACCATGTTGTTGTTATGTGGTGTTCCTACCATATTGTGTTGCTACCATGTTGTGTTGCTACCATGTTGTCATGTGGTGTTGCTACCATGTTGCTGTTATGTGGTGTCGCTACCATATTGTTGTCATGTAGTGTTGCTACCATGTTGTTTTCATGTTGTGTTGCCACCATGTTGTTGTCATGTGGTGCTGCTACCATGTTGTTGTTATGTGGTGTTCCTACCATGTTGTGGTGCTACCATGTTGTGTTTCTACCATGTTGTCATGTTGTGTTGCTACCATGTTGCTGTTATGTGGTGCTGCTACCATGTTGTTGTCATGTTGTGTTGCTACCATATTGTTGTCATGTAGTGTTGCTACCATGTTGTTGTCATGTTGTGCTACCATGTTGTTGTCATGTTGTGTTGCTACCATGTTGTTGTGATGTTGTGTTGCCACCATGTTGTTGTCATGTGGTGCTGCTACCATGTTGTGTTTCTACCATGTTGTTGTTATGTGGTGTTGCTACCATGTTGTGTTGCTACCATGTTGTGTTACTACCATGTTGTTGTCACGTGGTGTTGCTACCATGTTGTTGTCATGTTGTGTTTCTACCATGTTGTTGTTATGTTGTGTTGCTGCCATGTTGTTGTTATGTGGTGTTGCTACCAGGTTGTTGTTATGTTGTGTTGCTACCATGTTGTTGTTATGTGGTGTTGCTACCATGTTGTGTTTCTACCATGTTGCTGTTATGTGGTGTCGCTACCATATTGTTGTCATGTAGTGTTGCTACCATGTTGTTTTCATGTTGTGTTGCCACCATGTTGTTGTCATGTGGTGCTGCTACCATGTTGTTGTTATGTGGTGTTCCTACCATGTTGTGGTGCTACCATGTTGTGTTTCTACCATGTTATCATGTTGTGTTGCTACCATGTTGCTGTTATGTGGTGTTGCTACCATATTGTTGTCATGTAGTGTTGCTACCATGTTGTTGTCATGTTGTGTTGCTACCATGTTGTTGTGATGTTGTGTTGCCACCATGTTGTTGTCATGTGGTGCTGCTACCATGTTGTGTTTCTACCATGTTGTTGTTATGTGGTGTTGCTACCATGTTGTGTTGCTACCATGTTGTGTTACTACCATGTTGTTGTCATGTGGTGCTGCTACCATGTTGTTGTTATGTGGTGTTCCTACCATGTTGTGGTGCTACCATGTTGTGTTTCTAACATGTTATCATGTTGTGTTGCTACCATGTTGCTGTTATGTGGTGTTGCTACCATATTGTTGTCATGTAGTGTTGCTACCATGTTGTTGTCATGTTGTGTTGCTACCATGTTGTTGTGATGTTGTGTTGCCACCATGTTGTTGTCATGTGGTGCTGCTACCATGTTGTGTTTCTACCATGTTGTTGTTATGTGGTGTTGCAACCACGTGGTGTTGCTACCATGTTGTTGTCATGTTGTGTTTCTACCATGTTGTTGTTATGTGGTGTTGCTGCCATGGTGTGTTGCTACCAGGTTGTTGTTATGTGGTGTTGCTTCCATGTTGTTGTTATGTTGTGTTGCCACCATGATGTTGTTATGTTGTGTTGCTACCATGTTGTTGTTATGTTGTGTTGCTACCATGTTGTTGTTATGTTGTGTTGCTACCATGTTGTTGTTATGTTGTGTTGCTACCATGTTGTTATGTTGTGTTGCTACCATGTTGTTGTTATGTGGTGTTGCTACCAGGTTGTTGTTATGTTGTGTTGCTACCATGTTGTTGTTATGTGGTGTTGCTACCATGATGTTGTTATGTTGTGTTGCCACCATGATGTTGTTATGTTGTGTTGCTACCATGTTGTTGTTATGTTGTGTTGCTACCATGTTGTTGTTATGTTGTGTTGCTACCAGGTTGTTGTTATGTGGTGTTGCCACCATGATGTTGTTATGTTGTGTTGCTACCATGTTGTTGTTATGTTGTGTTGCTACCATGTTGTTGTTATGTGGTGTTGCTACCATGATGTTGTTATGTTGTGTTGCCACCATGATGTTGTTATGTTGTGTTGCTACCATGCTGTTGTTATGTTGTGTTGCTACCATGTTGTTGTTATGTTGTGTTGCTACCAGGTTGTTGTTATGTGGTGTTGCCACCATGATGTTGTTATGTTGTGTTGCTACCATGTTGTTGTTATGTTGTGTTGCTACCATGTTGTTGTTATGTGGTGTTGCTTCCATGTTGTTGTTATGTGGTGTTGCTACCATGTTGTTGTTATGTTGTGTTGCTACCATGTTTTTGTCATGTTGTGTTGCTACCATGTTGTTGTTATGTGGTGTTGCTACCATGTTGTGTTGCTACCATGTTGTTGTTATGTGGTGTTGCTACCATGTTGGTGTTATGTGGTGTTGCTACCATGTTGTTGTTATGTGGTGTTGCTACCATGTTTTTGTCATGTGGTGTCGCTACCATATTGTTGTCATGTTGTGTTGCTACCATGTTGTTGTTATGTGGTGTTGCTACCATGTTGTTGTTATGTTGTGTTGCTACCATGTTTTTGTCATGTTGTGTTGCTACCATGTTGTTGTTATGTGGTGTTGCTACCATGTTGTTGTTATGTGGTGTTGCTACCATGTTGTTGTTATGTGGTGTTGCTACCATGTTTTTGTCATGTTGTGATGCTACCATGTTGTTGTTATGTGGTGTTGCTAACATGTTGTTGTTATGTGGTGTTGCTAACATGTTGTTGTTATGTTGTGTTGCTAACATGTTGTTGTTATGTTGTGTTGCTACCATGTTGTTGTCATGTGGTGTTGCTACCATGTTTTTGTCATGTGGTGTCGCTACCATATTGTTGTCATGTAGTGTTGCTACCATGTTGTTGTTATGTGGTGTTCCTACCATATTGTGTTGCTACCATGTTGTGTTGCTACCATGTTGTCATGTGGTGTTGCTACCATGTTGCTGTTATGTGGTGTCGCTACCATATTGTTGTCATGTAGTGTTGCTACCATGTTGTTTTCATGTTGTGTTGCCACCATGTTGTTGTCATGTGGTGCTGCTACCATGTTGTTGTTATGTGGTGTTCCTACCATGTTGTGGTGCTACCATGTTGTGTTTCTACCATGTTGTCATGTTGTGTTGCTACCATGTTGCTGTTATGTGGTGCTGCTACCATGTTGTTGTCATGTTGTGTTGCTACCATATTGTTGTCATGTAGTGTTGCTACCATGTTGTTGTCATGTTGTGTTGCTACCATGTTGTTGTCATGTTGTGTTGCTACCATGTTGTTGTGATGTTGTGTTGCCACCATGTTGTTGTCATGTGGTGCTGCTACCATGTTGTGTTTCTACCATGTTGTTGTTATGTGGTGTTGCTACCATGTTGTGTTGCTACCATGTTGTGTTACTACCATGTTGTTGTCATGTGGTGTTGCTACCATGTTGTTGTCATGTTGTGTTTCTACCATGTTGTTGTTATGTGGTGTTGCTGCCATGTTGTGTTGCTACCAGGTTGTTGTTATGTGGTGTTGCTACCATGTTGTTGTCATGTTGTGTTGCTACCATGTTGTTGTCATGTTGTGTTGCTACCATGTTGTTGTCATGTTGTGTTGCTACCATGTTGTTGTGATGTTGTGTTGCCACCATGTTGTTGTCATGTGGTGCTGCTACCATGTTGTGTTTCTACCATGTTGTTGTTATGTGGTGTTGCTACCATGTTGTGTTGCTACCATGTTGTGCTACTACCATGTTGTTGTCACGTGGTGATGCTACCATGTTGTTGTCATGTTGTGTTTCTACCATGTTGTTGTTATGTTGTGTTGCTGCCATGTTGTTGTTATGTGGTGTTGCTACCAGGTTGTTGTTATGTTGTGTTTCTACCATGTTGCTGTTATGTGGTGTCGCTACCATATTGTTGTCATGTAGTGTTGCTACCATGTTGTTTTCATGTTGTGTTGCCACCATGTTGTTGTCATGTGGTGCTGCTACCATGTTGTTGTTATGTGGTGTTCCTACCATGTTGTGGTGCTACCATGTTGTGTTTCTACCATGTTATCATGTTGTGTTGCTACCATGTTGCTGTTATGTGGTGTTGCTACCATATTGTTGTCATGTAGTGTTGCTACCATGTTGTTGTCATGTTGTGTTGCTACCATGTTGTTGTGATGTTGTGTTGCCACCATGTTGTTGTCATGTGGTGCTGCTACCATGTTGTGTTTCTACCATGTTGTTGTTATGTGGTGTTGCTACCATGTTGTGTTGCTACCATGTTGTGTTACTACCATGTTGTTGTCATGTGGTGCTGCTACCATGTTGTTGTTATGTGGTGTTCCTACCATGTTGTGGTGCTACCATGTTGTGTTTCTAACATGTTATCATGTTGTGTTGCTACCATGTTGCTGTTATGTGGTGTTGCTACCATATTGTTGTCATGTAGTGTTGCTACCATGTTGTTGTCATGTTGTGTTGCTACCATGTTGTTGTGATGTTGTGTTGCCACCATGTTGTTGTCATGTGGTGCTGCTACCATGTTGTGTTTCTACCATGTTGTTGTTATGTGGTGTTGCAACCACGTGGTGTTGCTACCATGTTGTTGTCATGTTGTGTTTCTACCATGTTGCTGTTATGTGGTGTTGCTGCCATGGTGTGTTGCTACCAGGTTGTTGTTATGTGGTGTTGCTTCCATGTTGTTGTTATGTTGTGTTGCCATGTTGTGTTGCTACCATGTTGTTGTTATGTTGTGTTGCTACCATGTTGTTGTTATGTTGTGTTGCTACCATGTTGTTGTTATGTTGTGTTGCTACCATGTTGTTATGTTGTGTTGCTACCATGTTGTTGTTATGTGGTGTTGCTACCAGGTTGTTGTTATGTTGTGTTGCTACCATGTTGTTGTTATGTGGTGTTGCTACCATGATGTTGTTATGTTGTGTTGCCACCATGATGTTATGTTGTGTTGCTACCATGTTGTTGTTATGTTGTGTTGCTACCATGTTGTTGTTATGTTGTGTTGCTACCAGGTTGTTGTTATGTGGTGTTGCCACCATGATGTTGTTATGTTGTGTTGCTACCATGTTGTTGTTATGTTGTGTTGCTACCATGTTGTTGTTATGTGGTGTTGCTACCATGATGTTGTTATGTTGTGTTGCCACCATGATGTTGTTATGTTGTGTTGCTACCATGTTGTTGTTATGTTGTGTTGCTACCATGTTGTTGTTATGTTGTGTTGCTACCAGGTTGTTGTTATGTGGTGTTGCCACCATGATGTTGTTATGTTGTGTTGCTACCATGTTGTTGTTATGTTGTGTTGCTACCATGTTGTTGTTATGTGGTGTTGCTTCCATGTTGTTGTTATGTGGTGTTGCTACCATGTTGTTGTTATGTTGTGTTGCTACCATGTTTTTGTCATGTTGTGTTGCTACCATGTTGTTGTTATGTGGTGTTGCTACCATGTTGTGTTGCTACCATGTTGTTGTTATGTGGTGTTGCTACCATGTTGGTGTTATGTGGTGTTGCTACCATGTTGTTGTTATGTGGTGTTGCTACCATGTTTTTGTCATGTGGTGTCGCTACCATATTGTTGTCATGTTGTGTTGCTACCATGTTGTTGTTATGTGGTGTTGCTAACATGTTGTTGTTATGTGGTGTTGCTAACATGTTGTTGTTATGTTGTGTTGCTAACATGTTGTTGTTATGTTGTGTTGCTACCATGTTGTTGTCATGTGGTGTTGCTACCATGTTTTTGTCATGTGGTGTCGCTACCATATTGTTGTCATGTAGTGTTGCTACCATGTTGTTGTTATGTGGTGCTGCTACCATGTTGTGTTGCTACCATGTTGTTGTTATGTGGTGTTGCTACCATGTTGTTGTTATGTGGTGTTGCTACCATGTTGTTGTTATGTGGTGTTGCTACCATGTTGTTGTTATGTGGTGTTGCTACCATGTTTTGTTATGTGGTGTTGCTAACGTGTTGTTGTTAGGTTGTGTTGCTACCATATTGTTGTCATGTAGTGTTGCTACCATGTTGTTGTTATGTTGTGCTGCTACCATGTTGTGTTGCTTTGTGTTGCTACCATGTTGTTATGTGGTGTTGCTACCATGTTGTGTTGCTACCATGTTGTGCTGCTGCCATGTTGTTGTTATGTGGTGATGCTACCATGTTGTGTTGCTACCATGTTGTTGTTATGTGGTGTTGCTACCATGTTGTCATGTTGTGTTGCTGCCATGTTGTTGTTATGTTGGGTTGCAACCATGTTGTTGTCATGTGGTGTTGCTACATGTAATAATAACATGTATGATTTATATAAAGTTCTTTAGTAAAAAAACATTAGTGACATAATTTAGTATTTAATATTACATAGTAAACTTTAATAATTGTAATATGTATGTTTAAATGACTGTACTAAAGTTTTTGAATAAAATAAAAGGTTTGAAAGAAAATGTAATTTACCTTCAATGAAATATCTCTCTCTCTCTTTCTCTCCCTCTATCTCTCCCCTTGGCTGGGAATGTTAAGAGTCAAGAAGTTGTGAATCTAGGGGGGCCCTTGCACACAGGGGAACTATATGTATGTAACAGTATAACTTTACGTCCGTCCCCTCGCCCATACCCGGGCGCGAACCAGGGACCCTCTGCACACATCAACAACAGTCACCCATCGTTCCACAAAAGCCGCGGCCCTTGCAGAGCAAGGGGAACCACTACTTCAATGTCTCAGAGCAAGTGACGTCAACGACTGAAAGGCTGCTAGCGCGCACCACCGCTAACTAGCTAGCCATTTCAAATCGGTTACATGTACACAAAATAACTAACAACCTGGACCCCCAGGTGTCTTTCAAAACATATGTTTTACTAACGACCTAAACAGATCATTTTTACCCTTTTAAAAATAGTTATGGGGGGAGGTCCGGGGGATGTCTGTCTTTGAAAGGGTCATTGTAATCTTTAAGATGTCCCCTTTACTGATGACCTAAACAGATACATTTTACCCCCCATAAAAGACTGTCCGAGGGATGTCTCAGTCAACCCCCCCAAAATAAGCCCCAGAGGCCTCACACCATCCTCTTTGAAAGGGTCATTGTACTCTTTAACTATACTTCCTTTACTGACGACCTAAACAGATCACTTTTACCCTTTAAAAAAATAGTTGTCAGCTATCCAGATTTAATGGTCAAGAGGTTGTGAACCTAGAGGGGCCCTTGCACACATGTTGTGTTTAGGTAAACGTTTTCTGTTTATGAAGGAATAAATGATTGAGAGGATATAGACCACAAAAAAAAGATCCTTGTATTCTTAACGATGTGCCCTTTACTAATGACTTAAACAGATCATTTTACTCCATGAATAACCTTTTACTGCAGGGGGCTAAATCAGGGGCCTTCAATGCTGCAGAAATGTTTTGGTACCCTTCCCCAGATCTGTGCCTCAACACAATCCTGTCTCGGAGCTCTACGGACAATTCCTTCAACCTCATGGCTAGGTTTTTGCTCTGATCTGCACTGTCAACTGTGGGACCTTATATAGACAGGTGTGTGCCTTTCCAAATCATGTCCAATCAATTGAATTTACCACAGGTGGACTCCATTCTAGTTGTAGAAACATCTCAAGGATGATCAATGGAAACAGGATGCACCTGAGCTCAATTATGAGTCTTATATAGCAAAGGGTCTGAATACTTATGTAAATCATTTTTTTGTGTTTAAAACATTTGCAAAAATGTATAAAAAACTTGTTTCCGCTTTGTCATTATGGGGTATTGTGTGTAGATTGCTGAGGAAATTGTTTAATTTAATAAATTTTTTAATAAGGCTGTAACATAACAAAATGGGAAAAAGTCAAGGGGTCTGAATACTTTCCAAAGAAACTGTAAGTGATTGAGGAGAGAGCATAATTGCTATATTCTAATTAAAATCATTGACCCATAAGGGAACATATGACCAAAGCAATGCGTGACCCATACAGAATTAAAAAAATATTAATCTCAATGAGAAATATAATTAAATAAACAAATGTTTGCATAACGAAAGACATGAAAACTGGTAGGGAACATTGTATTTAGCTAGGATTTCATATGGCCAGGAAGGTTACTGAGAATAACAATAGACAATAGTTAATGTTGCTAGTTTAGGGATGAAGTTAGTGAAGGTTCATTATGTTAAAGATGTTTTTTATTTTGACGTGGAAACAATGTTTATTGGAAAGTAAAACAAAGAAGTCTTCATTGAGACAATGATAAACAGCAATCCGTGGGAGAGTTGTGGTGGATATTATAAAATAAGGATCTGCTGGAGTCCAAGTCAAACCAAGATTCTTTATTTCTGAGCTCAGAGAGAATAACAGAGTTTGGTATTTTACTAGGATCCCCATTAGCTGTTGCAAAAGCAGCAGCTACTCTTCCTGGGGTCCACACAAAACATGACACATAATACAGCACATCAATAGACAAGAACAGCTCAAGGACAGAACTACATACATTTTGTAAAAGGCACACGTAGCCTACATATCAATGCATACACACAAACTATCTAGGTCAAATAGGGGAGAGGGGCTGTGCCGCGAGGTGTTGCTTGGTCTGTTTTTTGAAACCAGGTTTGCTGTTTATTTGAGCAATATGAGATGGAAGGAAGTTCCATGCAATAAGGGCCCTATATAATACTGTACGCTTTCTTGAATTTGTTCTGGAAACTTGGGGACTGTGAAAAGACCCCCGGTGGCATGTCTGGTGGGATAAGTGTGTGTGTCAGAGCTGTGTGTAAATTGACTTGTAAGAACTTTGATGATATCTGTACATTATAGGAGCACCTGTGATGACAAAAGTACAATGATTCTTGTGTTGCATTTTCTTGAGATTAAGAATCAGTGGTTGACACCTTGCAAGTGCATGAAAAGGTCAACTGTACAAAGTCAGATGTCTATGTGTTGAAACTATATTTTAGGTAACAGATGGATAAAGGGAACTAAGAGTTCCTGTTGATACTATGTTCCAGTCTTACTTCCAGTCTGACATGATAGCAATAAGGGGAAGAGTGATTGGGAAACTAACAGCCAATAACGCAATAAGCTGAACTCCGCCTAGCAGAGACATCTTTGTATTAGCAACTATTAATTATGAGCTTATATGGTGTTAATAAGGGACATCACCCTGGGCGGGGTGATCCTCAGTAGGGGATAAAAAGGGAAAACACCATATTTTGTACTGAGTGTTGCTTGCAAATTGCTGTAAGTGTAAACTCCGTGTTGCAATCCTTATTAAACAAACTAACCTCTGATCAAATAAGTTTTCCTGTGGTCTCGTGTGCACATAGGGCAGAATTCCCTTACAGACTATGCAAACAATTTGGGATTTTCAACACATTCATGTTTCTTGTAAAAAGAAGAAGTGATGCAGTCAGTCTCTACTCAACTCTTAGCCAAGAGAGACTGGCATGCATAGTATTAATATCAGCCCTCTGATTACAATTAAGAGCAAAACATGCCGCTCTGTTCTGGGCCAGCTGCAGCTTTACTAGGTCTTTCCTTGCAGCAATGGACCACACGACTGGCCAATAATCAAGATGAGACAAAACTAGAGCCTGCAGAACTTGCTTTTTGGAGTGTGGTGTCAAAAAATCAGAGCATCTCTTTATTGCGGCTAGACCTCTCCCAATCTTTACAACCATTGAATCTATATGTTTTGACCATGACAGTTTACAATCTAAGGTAATGCCAAGTAATTTAGTCTCCTCAACTTGTTCGTCACACAATTCATTACCAGATTCAGCTGAGGTCTATAACTTAAGGAATGATTTGTACCAAATACAATGCTCTTATAGTTTTAGAGATGTTCAGGACCAGTTTATTACTGGCCACCCATTCCAAAACAGACTGCAACTCTTTGTTAAGGGTTTCAGTGACTTCATTAGCTGTTGTTGCTGATGTGTATATGGTTGAATCATCAGCATACATGGACACACATGCTTTGTTTAATGCCAGTGGAAGGTCATTGGTAAAAATAGAAAAGAGTAGAGGGCCTAGAGAGCTGCCTTGCGGTACTTTACATGTTTGACATTAAAGAAGCTTCCATTAAAAACCCTTTGAGTTATGTTAGATAGGTTGAAAAGCCATAGCATATACGTTTTTTCAACAACAGGTTTTGATCAATAATATCAAAGGCTGCACTGAAATCTAACAGTACAGCTCCCACAATCTTCTTGTTATCAATTTCTCTCAACCAATCATCAGTCATTTGTGTCAGTGCAGCACATGTTGAGTGTCCTTCTCTATAAGCATGCTGAAAGTTTGTTAATTTGTTTACAGAGAAATAGCATTTTATTTGGTGAAACATTTTTTTCCAACAGTTTTCTAAGACCTGTTAGAACCAGTAAAGGCCGCTTTACCACTCTTGGGTAGTGGAATTACTTTGGCTTCCCTCCAGGCCCGAGGACAAAGACTTTCCTTCAGGCTCAGATTAAAAATATGACAGATAGGAGAGGCTATAGAGTCAGCTACTGTCCTCAGTAGCTTTCCATCTGTTGTCAATGCCAGGAGGTTTGTCATTATTGATCGATAACAATTTATCCACCTCTCCCACACTAACTTGACAAAATTCAATACTTGCAGTGCTTTTCTTTCATTTTATCCCCCCAAGTTCTTTTTCTATCATTCTTTATATCATTTATCTTGGGTTCATAATAAAGTTTATTCTTTTTGTTGAGTTTGGTCACATAATTTCTCAATTTGCAGTACAGATGTGCATCCAGACTTATTAGCCACTCCTTTTGCCCCATCTCTTTCAAACATACAGTTTTTAAACTCCTCATCAATCCATGGAGCCCTAACATACCTAACAGTCAGTTTCTTAACAGGTACATGTTTATCAATAATTGGAAGAAGCAATTTCATATGGTAAAAACAGGTAAACACATTATCAGTCAACAATATCAGTTAACGGGAGCACTGTGTATGTTCTCTGATGAATTTTAAGTCAATGAGATATAAAATATCAATATACACGCTAAGAGAAATAATTGATCTCTCCTGTGTGGATTCTCTTATGACGTTTTAGTGACTGTTATGAGTAATATGTTTTCCCACAGTCTGAGCTTTTGTAAGCCTTCTCCTCTGTGTGCAGTCTCATGTGTTCTTTCAGGCTTCCTAAATGGGCAAAAGCTTTGCACCCTGGGAGGAGTGGTAAGGCTTCTCCCCTTTGTGTATTATCTCATGTTGGTTCAGGTTGCTTTTCTGGTTAAAACTCCTTCCACAATGGGAGCAGTGTTAGGCTTCTCCCCTGTGTGTATTCTCTCATGTTTCTTCAGATCACCTGACCGGTTGAAACACTTTCCACACTGGGAGCAGTGGTAAGGCTTCTCCCCTGTGTGAATTTTCTCATGAGCTTTCAGGTGTCCTTTCTGGTTAAAACTCTTTCCACACTGCAAGCAGTGGTAAGGCTTCTCCCCTGTGTGTATTCTCTCATGTTGTTTCAGCTCCCATAAGAGGTTACAACCCTTTCCACACTGGTAACAGTTGTAAAGATTCTCCCCTGTGTGTAATCTCTCATGTTTTCTCAGATCGCCTGACCAGTTGAAACACTTTCCACACTGGGAGCAGTGGTAAGGCTTCTCCCCTGTGTGTATTCTCTCATGTTGTTTCACGGCCCCTAACTGGTTAAAACACTTGCCACAATGGGAGCACTGGTAAGTCTTCTCCCCTGTGTGTATTATCTCATGAACGTTCAGGTTCCTTAACTTGTTAAAACTCTTTCCACACTGGGAGCACTGGTAAGGCTTCTCCCCTGTGTGTATTCTCTTATGGGCTTTCATGTGTCCTTTCTGGTTAAAACTCTTTCCACACTGCGAGCAGTGGTAAGGCTTCTCCCCTGTGTGTATTCTCTCATGTTGTTTAAGCTCCCATAAGAGGTTACAACCCTTTCCACACTGGGAACAGTGGTATGGCTTCTGCCCTGTGTGTAATCGCTCATGTCGTTTCAGGGACCCTAACAGGTTAAAACTCTTTCCACACTGGAAGCAGTGGTAAGGCTTCTCCCCTGTGTGTATTCTCTCATGTTGGTTCAGGTTTCCTTTATGGCTAAAATTCTTTCCACACTCGGAACAGTGGTAGGGCTTCTCCCCTGTGTGTATTTTCTCATGTTGTTTCAGCTCCCATAAGTGGTTACAAGCCTTTCCACAGTGGGAGCACTGGTGTCGTCTTGCTGGTTTGGACGTCCCTGGCTCTGGTTCCTCTGAGTCTGGTCTTTCTCCTGCCAAAGACAATGTGTTTTTTAAAATAGAGACCTGAATGAAACCTCCACATGATAAAACGGCCTTGCTACGAGGGTAAATCCTAATAAGATCCCTCAATAACCTAAGGCTAGTTTTAACAACCTTGGTGTGATTTTAAAACAAAGTTGTAGAGTATCCTGGTAATTACTGATAATGTTTACATTACTTATTCATTCTGTTTTACAAATTAGAACACAAAAAACTAAACAGTTCTCGGACACTTAAGACACAGGCGTCACTGGATTCCAATAGAGCAGGTGGTTCTAAATATATAACTTTCATAGCTGTATGATACAGAATGCGACCTACAGTCGTGGCCAAATGTTTTGAGAATGACACAAATATTAATTTCCATAAAGTTTGCTGCTTCAGTGTCTTTAGATATTTTTGTCAGATGTTACTATGGAATGCTGAAGTATAATTACAAGCATTTCATAAGTGTCAAAGGCTTTTGTTGGCAATGACATGAAGTTGATGCAAAGAGTCAATATTTGCAGTGATGACCCTTCTTTTTCAAGACCTCTGCAATCCACCCTGGCACGCTGTCAATTAACTTCTGGGCCACATCCTGACTGATGGCAGCCCATTCTTGCGTAATCAATGCTTGGAGTTTGTCAGAATTTGTGGGGTTTTGTTTGTCCAACCGCCTCTTGAGGATTGACCACAAGTTCTCAATGAGATTAAGGTCTGGGGAGATTCCTGGCCATGGACCCAAAATATTGATGTTTTGTTCCCCGAGCCACTTAGTTATCACTTTTTCGTTATGACAAGGTGCTTCATCATGCTGGAAAATGCATTATTCGTCACCAAACTGTTCCTGGATGGTTGGGAGAAGTTGCTCTCGGAGGATGTGTTGGTACCATTCTTTATTCATGGCTGTGTTCTTAGGCAACATTGTGAGTGAGCCCACACCCTTGGCTGAGAAGCGACCCCACACATGAATGGTCTCAGGATGCTTTACTGTTGGCATGACACAGGACTGATGGTAGCGCTCACCTTGTCTTCTCCGGACAAGCTTTTTTACGGATGCCCCAAACAATCGGAAAGGGGATTCATCAGAGAAAATGACTTTACCCCAGTCCTCAGCAGTCCAATCCCTGTACCTTTTGAAGAATATCAGTCTGTCCCTGATGTTTTTCCTGGAGAGAAAAGGCTTCTTTGCTGCCCTTCCTGACACCAGGCCATCCTCAAAGTCTTTGCCTCACTGTGCATGCAGATGCACTCACACCTGCCTGCTGCCATTCCTGAGCAAGCTCTGTACTGGTGGTGCCCCAATCCCGCAGCTGAATCAACTTTAGGAGACAGTCCTGGCGCTTGCTGGACTTTCTTGGGTGCCCTGAAGCCTTCTTCACAACAATTGCACCGCTCTCCTTGAAGTTCTTGATGATCCGATAAATGGTCGATTTAGGTGCAATCTTACTGGCAGCAATATCCTTGCCTGTGAAGCCCTTTTTGTGCAAAGCAATGATGACGGCTCGTGTTTCCTTGCAGGTAACCATGGGTGACAGAGGAAAAACAATGATTCCAAGCACCACCCTCCTTTTGAAGCTTACAGTTTTTGGGGGGGATTCAGTTCATTTGCATGGCAAAGAGGGACTTTGCAATTAATTACAATTCATCTGATCACTCTTCATAACATTCTGGAATATATGCAAATTGCCATCATACAAACTGAGGCAGCAGACTTTGTGAAAATTCATATTTGTGTCATTCTCAAAACTTTTGGCCACAATTGTACACACTTCCTTAAACATAAAATAAGTAAATAAGTAATTTTAAGTGGAAGTCCAAAACTTGTTTTACGTCGAAGACACAAAGCACATCAGTAACTTCTCCCCGTTGTCGAAAGGGTTCGACACCTGCTGTTGAAATGGCCCAATTTCTTACTTAGACGTTCACAGATTTTCAACATTTTGACTATCGCTGATGTCATATTTTGGGTAAAGTAAAAAATAAAGTGAAATATTTGGGAAGATGTTCCTAAAACTGAGAGTAACTACAATAAACAAAAATATTAACGCAACATGTAAAGTGTTGGATGTTTCATGAGCTGAAAAAAAAGATTGCAGAATTTTTTACATCCCTGTTAGTTAACATTTATTCTTTGCCAAGATAATCCATGCACCTGACAGGTGTGGCATATCAAGAAGCTGATTGAACAGCTTGATTATTACACAGTTGCACCTTGTGCTGGGGACAATAACAGGCCACTCTAAAATGTGCAGCTTTTTCACACAACAATGCCACAGATGTCTCAGAGGGAGCGTGCAATTGGCATGCTGACTGCAGGAATGTCAATTTTTATATATATTTTTTACATTGGAGACAGACACAAAGCACAGTAACATTTCCCCATTGTCGATAGGGTGGACACTGAGAAAAATGACAAGATTGTATTAATACTGTTTAGCCATCGAATAGCTTTGATGGGTACTCTCTCATCTGTGTCTATGGGACTGAGTTGGGCCTCTGGAGCTTGAGCTGACAATTGATTCATGACTTACTGATAAAAACCTACAGCCGGGTTGGGGGGTTAAAACAACACCAGGTGCAGATGACCACAGGATGAACCCAGGATGAACCCAGGATGGCTTGTGATGCCCCCCGATCAGCATGGGAGGGGTGGAACCAGCCCTGACTAAGCATTTATAAGAGCTCTGTTTTCATTCAAGGTTAAGCTCTCGGCAACACACTCAAGAGTGTGGGGTCAACAGCTTCATTATTGCAATAATTAATCAATATTAAATCAAGATGATTGTTTGAAGAAATGACAAAGTCTCTCTCAGTATACATGAATTTCCACAACAACGCCAGCTGTGACAATTTCTTTTATTTAGACGTTCACAAATTTTGTACATTTTGACTATCACAAATGTCATGATAGTTTGTGTAAAGTAAAAACAATTTGGGGGTAGATGTTGCTAAAAAATATAAAACACAACATGTAAAGTGTTGGTCCCATGTTTCATGAGCTGAAATAAAAGACACCAGAATTTTTCCATAAGCATGAAAGATTATTTCTCATGAATGTTGTGCACAAATGTGTTTACATCCTGTTAGTGAACATTTATCATTTGCCAAGATAATTCATCCACCTGACAGGTGTGGCATATCAAGCTGATTAAACAGCATGATCATTACACAGGTGCACCTTGTGCTGGGGAGAATAAAAGGCCACTAAAATGTGCAGTTCTGTCACACAACACAATGCCACAGATGTCTCAGGTTTTGAGGGAGCGAGCAATTGGCATGCTGACTGCAGGAATATCCACTGGAGCTGTTACCAGATAATTGAATGTTAAATTCTCTACCAGAAGCCGCCTTCAATGTCATTTTAGAGAATTTGGCAGTACATCCAACTGGCCTCACAACCACAGAACACATGTAACGACGCCAGCCCAGGACCTCCACATCGTCTGAGACCAGCCACCCGAGTTGTATTTCTCTTTGTAATTAAGCCCTTTGTGGGGAAAAACGAATTCTGATTGGCTGGGCCAATGCCCTCCAGGGCCCACCAATGGCTGCGCCCCTGCCCAGTCATGTAAAGTCCATGACTGACTTATATGAACTGTAAATCGTTAAAATTGTTGTTTATATTTTGGTTCAGTATACACACACAGTGCATTCGTTAAGTATTCAGACCCCTTCACCTTTTCCAAATTTTGTTACATTTCAGCATTATTCTAAAATTTATTAAATTGTTTTTTCCCTCGTCAATCTAAACTCAGCAAAAAAAAGAAACGTCCTCTCACTGTCAACTGTGTTTATTTTCAGCAAACCTAACATGTGTAAATATTTGTTGGAACATAACAAGATTCAACAACTGAGACATAAACTGAACAAGTTCCACAGACATGTGACTAACTGAAATTGAATAATTTGTCCCTGAACAAAGGGGGGGTCAAAATCAAAAGTAACAGTCAGTATCTGGTGTGGCCACCTGTTGCATTAAGTACTGCAGTGCATCTCCTCCTCATGGACTGCACCAGATTTGACAGTACTTGCTGTGAGATGTTACCCCACTCTTCCACCAAGGCACCTGCAAGTTCCCGGACATTTCTGGGGGGAATGGCCCTAGCCCTCACCCTCCGATCCAACAGGTCCCAGACGTGCTCAATGGGATTGAGATCCGGGCTCTTCGCTGGCCATGGCAGAACACTGACATTCCGGTCTTGCAGGAAATCACGCACAGAACGAGCAGTATGGCTGGTGGCATTGTCATGCTGGAGGGTCATGTCAGGATGAGCCTGCAGGAAGGGTACCACATGAGGGAGGAGGATGTCTTCCCTGTAACACACAGCTTTGAGATTGCCTGCAATGACAACAAGCTCAGTCTGATGATGCTGTGACACACCGCCCCAGACCACGACGGCCTCTCCACCTCCAAATCGATCCCTATCCAGACAGGCTTCGGTGTAATGCGCATTCCTTCGACAATAAACGCAAATCCGACCATCACCACTGACAACCGCGACTTGTCAGTGAAGACCACTTTTTGCCAGTCCTGTCTGGTCCAGTGACGGTGGGTTTGTGCCCAGAGGCGACGTTGTTGCCGGTGATGTCTGGTGAGGACCTGCCTTTCAACAGGCCTACAAGCCCTCAGTCCAGCCTCTCTCAGCCTATTGCGGACAGTCTGAGCACCGATGGAGGGATTGGTGTGTTCCTGGTGTAACTTGGGCAGTTGTTGTTGCCATCCTGTACCTGTCCCGCAGGTGTGATGTTTGGATGTACCAATCCCATGCAGGTGTTGTTACACGTGGTCTGCCACTACGAGGACGATAATCTGTCCATCCTGTCTCCCTGTAGCGCTGTCTTAGGCGTCTCACAGTACAGACATTGCAACTTATTGCCCTGGCCACATCTGCAGTCCTCATGCCTCCTTGCAGCATGCCTAAGGCACATTCACGGAGATGAGCAGGGACCCTGGGCATCTTTCTTTTGGTGTTTTTCAGAGCCAGTAGAAAGGCCTCTTTAGAGTCCTAAGATATCATAACTGTGACCTTAATTGCCTACCATCTGTAAGCTGTTTGTGTCTTAACGACCGTTCCACAGGTGCATGTTCATGAATTGTTTATGGTTCATTGAACAAGCATGGGAAACCGTGTTTAAACCCTTTACAATAAAGATCTGTGACGCTATTTTGATTTTTAAAAATAATCTTTGAAAGACAGGGTCCTGAAAAAGATAGGTACATTTTTTGGCCTGGTTTATTTTGTATATGTTTTATGGGTTGAAAAGTGTTTTTTTTCTCAGACATAAATAAACAACTCCAGGTGAAAGACAAAGGCCTTAGCTGTAATAAAATAACAAATTAACTGGCAAAGCAGCAGAGCAAGGCCCGCATCCAGCAACGTCACGAGTCACGTTTTTGCAGCGGTTTCATTACAGCACTACAGGGAGAGAGAAAAAATCCACTGGGCTAGTTTCAATGTATGGAATCACTTAGGAGTTTCTGGATTTTGGGTAAACTTCTCCGTTAAAGCATCAGACTCCATAGTAATTCATCATTAGATGCTACAGTTCTCCTTTAACACTCTATAATGCTTCATCATTAGATGCTACAGTCCTCCTTTAAGACTCCATTATGTTTCATCATTAGATGCTACAGTCCTCCTTTAAGACTCCATAATGTTTCATCATTAGATGCTACAGTCCTTCTTTAAGACCCCATAATGTTTCATCATTCGATGCTACAGTCCTCCTTTAAGACTCCATAATGTTTCTTCATTAGATGCTACAGTCCTCCTTTAAGACTCCATAATGTTTCATCATTAGATGCTACAGGCCTCCTTTAAGACTCCATAATGTTTCATCATTAGATGCTACAGTCCTCCTTTAAGACTCCATAATGTTTCATCATTAGATGCTACAGTCCTCCTTTAAGACTCCATCATGTTTAGAATGTGTCTGGAAGCGCTACTCTATCTATTCTACTCTCATCCTTTCGGTTTTAATAATATTTAATAATAATAATAATGTTATACTAGGTAATAACTAACTTTAATAACTAGGGTTAATACCTGCCTGGCTCCCCAACAAAATCTTTATCTTTACCCCCCTCTAACAATACCGCTACAGAATTAGCATTGTAGGCCATGTAATTTAAGGTAATCTGAAATATTTAGGACTAATTTATTCCTTGACACCCATTCTGAAACTAACTGCAGCTCTTTGTTAAGTGTTGCTGTCATTTCAGTTGCCATGGTAGCTGACGTGTACAGTGTTGAGTCATCCGCATACATAGACACACTGGCTTTACTCAAATGTCATTGGCATGTCGTTGGTAAAGATTAAAGATTGAAACAAGCAGGTGCCAAACAGCTGCCCTGGGGAATTCCTGATTCTACCTTGATTTTGTTGTACAGGCTTCCATTAAAGAACACTCTCTGTGTTCTGTTAGACAGGTAGCTCTGGGGCGGCAGGTAGCCTAGTGGTTAGAGCGTTAGGCCAGTAACCAAAAGGTTGCTGGATCGAATCCCCAAGCTGACAAGCTAAAACTCTGTCGTTCTGCCCCTGAACAAGGCAGTTAACCCACTGTACCTAGGCTCTTAACTGACTTGCCTAGTTAAATAAAGGTAAAATAGAAATCAAACACCGGTGACATGTCATTGTTGATTTTTTTTAACCAAAATTTCATTGAAGATGCTCCAAAGATTTTTACAATCATTCTTTGTCATTTATCTTTGTTTAAAACATTTTTTTATTTACATCAACAACATAGGAATCACTACAAAAGATTGTATGACCTCTTTTACACAATATTAGGCCCAGCCTTTGGAACTGTGGTTTTCCTAGACATGGCTACTATATTGTCATCACTACATCTGATGGATCTGGAAACTGCTTTAAAACACATTTCTGCAGCATTAGTAAAGATATGATCAAAACATGTTGATGATTACATTTCTGTACTGTTTGTAACTACCCTGGTAGGTTGATTGATAACCTGAACCAGGTTGACGGCACTGGTTACAGTTTGAAGCTCTCTCTTGAGTGGGCAGCCTGATCACAGCTTTCCTCCAGTATTAGTTAATTAATGAACAGTGTCTTGAATTTAGTTTGTCTGTTCAACAGTCTTGTAAAGATAGGGGGTTTGACTGGGACAGACAATGTAACATCCATAATGTTTTAAGGAAAAGTTTTTGTAAAACAAGCACCTTACATCAGATCATCTTGAAACTTTCTCTCTAAAGCTAACTTTCATCACGGTTTAATATGGTCTATTGGTTTCTCTCTTTTCATTGGCAGAATCCTTTTTCAGTGTTATGATATTCATAACATCCATATCCACCAGTCTATCTTCCTGTCAACTAACAGAACTCTGCTGGTTGTCCTGGTAAAATATACCAGTCTATCTTCCTGTCAACTAACAGAACTCTGCTGGTTGTCCTGGTAACAGATACCAGTCTATCTTCCTGTCAACTAACAGAACTCTGCTGGTTGTCCTGGTAACAGATACCAGTCTATCTTCCTGTCAACTAACAGAACTCTGCTGGTTGTCCTGGTAACAGATACCAGTCTATCTTCCTGTCAACTAACAGAACTCTGCTGGTTGTCCTGGTAACAGATACCAGTCTATCTTCCTGTCAACTAACAGAACTCTGCTGGTTGTCCTGGTAACAGATACCAGTCTATCTTCATGTCAACTAAAAGAACTCTGCTGGTTGTCCTGGTAACAGATAGGTAACAGATACCAGTGGGCAGATCTATTGTATTTGTTCAAACTAAACTACAGCACTTACTTTTATGTGTCAAATCTGATCCTTTCTTCTCTTCTCTTCCTCACAGTTCCTCACTTTCTCACAGTTCCACTCAGCACCGTTGTTTTCCTGCAGTCCACCAGCTGCACAGACAACCTCTTCATACCCAGCAGTAAGGTGCTACCGGGAGAGGCACGACACGGGGACTCCGGGAGGGTGAAAGGACTAGCGTTGTCCTGGTAACCATAAAGAGGGGACACAGACACATATCATTATGGATGCTGATGTCACTGTTGTCATAAAGTGCTTTACAGAAACCCAGCCCAGACCCAGATAGAGCAAGCTGTATGCTAGACCAGACCAAGCTGTACCATCTGGTGTTCTGATCTGGAGAGACTCTTCTCTGCCTCGTCAGCATCAGGATGTTGTTGAGGCTCCCCAGAGGATCCACGAAAGTCATGTCTCTCTCCTGTGTGAATGACAACATCAAACAGATTGTGAACTTATGACCATCGATTGCAATCACAGAGTCTTACAAGAGGCATGCATATGTCTAAAAAAGGGCCTATAATGGCCACTTTCATCGTGATTTCCTAAAATATTGTTTGTGTTGCAAATGTAAAAGGGTCGTTCCAAGAAAAGGGGTCCTTTTGCGTCCCTTTGAAAATGTATTAGAAATTATGCTCCCAGATGTTGAATTCTGAAAAGCCTGTTTTATGAAGTGCACTTTAATGTGGACTACATGGATATTTCAATAAATCTAATATAAAAGTCACAAAAATATATGTACCAATGACGGATAGCACCTCTAACAATTTATTGAGTACTGAACAACATATTAAAGTGTAGAACTTCAGTAGAATGACCCTTTAAAACAACACATTAGTTCAACAACTGCATATTTTGTGCCCGTTTTTAAGTCAGTACTCACTGGTCTTAATCGACTCTTCAGCCTCCTCCTTTTTCACTCCCAAAACGTCTTCCTCCTCCTCTTTTATTGAGATAGCCTCCTCTTCCTCTTTTACTCCAAAAGGTTCTTCCTCTTCTTTCAATATTATGGCATCTTCCTCCTTTTTGATTCTGAAAGCTTCTACCTCCTCCTCTTCCACAACCTCTTTCCCATATTCCTCTTTCACTGTAATATCATCCTCTTCTTCTTTCAATGTGATAGCCTCCTCTTCCTCCCTTTTCATCCTGAAAGCTTCTTCCTCTCCTTTCACCAGAGCTTCTTTCTCCGTCGAGCTTAGTGAGCTCATGTTCCGGGCGATTAGACTAGTGCAATATCAATTTAACACATTTGCTAATTTAACAAGCAATCTACGTTTCAACGAACTAGTAGATATGTAAACAGATTTGTGTTTAAAACACTAAGAGTAATATACACAAGATTTGTCTTCAAAGCTTCAATGTTTCTGTTTAATGTTCGCTAGCAAAGCACCACGTTGGTTGAATCCGAAGCCTTTTGTCGCTGTTGAAGAAGCCTCCTGTCCCGTCCACTAGATTGTACGTCACGCAAGAAGCATCACCTGAAAAACTCATATCGCCATCTGCTGACTGGAGTTGGTAACGCAGTTTGGAAAAATATTAATTACAATGTTTATTTTGGCAATATGTCATAAGAAGTAATTCTAAAACAACCAGATGTTATGTTTTCTCTTCCTTCTTACAGCCAATACTTTCCTCCAGGGCTGACCTGCCCATTAGGCAGGATTAGGTGACAGATTGAAGAGGGTGGCATATTCCGAGCTAAATTGACCAAAGCTCATCGCTAACAACACATAATAACACCTCACATAATGGTGCCCAAAAACAATGAAAACTTCTCTCACCCAGTGGCATATGGACTATTTAGGTGAGTGTTGGTGTTGCCACATGAAGCAGTGCCCACTTTGCAAAAGGTAACATGGACAGATAGGACTCCTTTGCCCTTCCTGTCTCTAAAGTGCCCTGGTATAATTTGTATTCATTTATTGTCATAGTTATTCTGAACCCTCTGCCTGAAAATTGTCATTAAATTTGCCTAAGTTATTTGTATTTTCCTTCAACTTTTTGAAGATTAAACAGCCAGGAAATGCCCCTGACTGAGTGCAGTCTACCACTATGTGTAGCTGTTAGCGATGATGCTAATAACAACCATCTTCTGGTTGATGAAAAAGCTTTCCCCAAAACCTTGTCAATTAAATGTTAACTACAAAGTAGTCTATGCCTACCTGGCAGAATGATATCATGATTATTTGCATCAATCCAGTTGTGATTTGTTCAGCAGACTCTGCAATCACATGTGTGCTACAGAGACACCACCAAACAAGCAAGGCTCTTGCTGGTGCCTCTTGAATTAAAGGGTATCTACACACAAAAATGAACATTTCTTAGATTTTCCTCAGACTTTAAAAGTGGTCTCCTGATGTGGTTTAAGTATTGTTGTGGACTTAGAACATCCAATGTTGTTGTTATTCTATTAACAGTGTGATTTAGAGAGAAAAACAGAAAAACAGGGACAAGTCAGAAACCTGGAAAAACTAAACGGAGAAAATGGAATTAGTTTTAAAAAATTAGATAGAGATGTATAGAATATTTAGGGCTCTATAACAATTTCTCTCATTACTGGATTGTCTAGGGATAGTGTAGAGTAACAGCTGTATCCTGAAGTGACCTTTAACCTTTTTGAAATCGGCTTTAATTTGGTGTAATACACTTGTGAATGTATGAAAGTTAAATATTTCCAAAAATAGTTTTGAATTTCGTGCTCTGCCATTTCAGCGGATGTTGTCTAGGGGTTCCTAGCCTTAAGAAGTTTTAGGAGAATTTTATCTTTAAACGCTTCAACGTTTCAGTTTTATGTTCGCTAGCAAACCACCGTGTTGGTTGAATCAGAAGCCTTTTGTCGCTGTTGAAGAAGACTCCAGTCCCATCCACTAGATTATACGTCACGCAAGAAGCATCACCTGAAAGACTCACATCGCCATCTGCTGACTGGAGTGGGTAACGCAGACTGGAGAAAAATCTCCATTACAATGTTTATTCTGGCAAGCAATGTCATAAGAAGTTATTTAAAAACAACCAGATGTTATGTTTTCTCTTACTTCTTACAGCCAATACTTTCCTCCAGGGCTGACCTGCCCATTAGGCAGGACTAGGTGACAGATTGACAATGGTGGCATATTCCTAGCTAAATTGACCAAGGCTCATCGGTAAGAACACATAATAACACATCACATAATGCTGCCCAAAAATAATGAAAACTTCTCTCACCCAGTGGCATATGGGCTATTTAGGTGAGTGTTGCTGTTGCCACATGATGCAGTGTCCGCTTTGTTTAAGGACAGATAGAACGTGAACAGATAGGGCTCTCCCTTTGTAGAGCACATGCCCCTTTGCCCTTACAGTCTCTGAAGTGCCCTTTTGGGTGGTGGTATAATCTGTATTAATTTTTTGTCATAGTTATTCTTAACCCACTGCCTGCAAGTCATTGTTAAATTCGCCTAACTGAATATCTTACAGGTAGACCCTCTCTCACTCTCTCATCATGTCACAAGCTGACAGGCTCCCAGAGGCAGAACAATAAAAGGCCCCAGCTCACTCAACTGCCCCTCCCCTCTCCAACAGCCATCAACCCAGAACATCCTGAAGACAGAACATCTAAAAGATAATCTGGGAATCCTTTCTTCCTCATGGAGCTTTTCAAAAGTGAGGTGAATATTCAATGTGATGTTTGTACAGTGCATTCGGAAAGAATTCAGACCCCTTGACTTTTTCCACATTTTGTTAATTTACAGCCTTATTTTAAAATGGATTTTAAAAACTACATATTCCGAACTGGTTCTCTATCAGCAATCTACACAATACCCCAATATGAGAAAGCAAAAACATGTTTTTAGAAAATGTAGCTAATTTATTAAAAGATAAAAAGCAGAAATACCTTATTTACATAACAGTAAGTATTCAGACCCCTTGCTATGAGACTGTCAGAGCAAAAACCAAGCCATGAGGTAGAAGGAATTGTCCGTAGAGCTTCGAGACAGGATTACGTTGAGGCACAAATCTTGGGAAGGGTACCAACACACTTCTGCAGCATTAAAGGACCCCAAGAACACAGTGTGGTGAAGAAGGCGCAACAGAGCCTCTTCAACATCAGGAGGCACAAGAAATTTGGATTGTCGCCAAAAACCCTCACACAGTTTTACAGATGCACAATGAAAGCATCCTGTCGGGTTGGATTACCACCTGCCATACCAGGCGGTAATACAGCCCGACAGGATTCTTTCATTGTGCCATAGAAAGTCATAGAAAGTTGGTTGCAATTTCAGTTTAATCAGAGAGCCCACCAGAAAAGACAGAACAAATAATACAACAACAATTCTGGTTAAACTCAAATATACTAATTGATTAAAAAAATAAAAGTAAAATTGAATACATAAAAAAGGTATAATCTTTGTAAATTATATCATAAATAGGACTGGTGGAGTTGTCACACATGCAGCTAACAAAAATATATGGAAATGTCTGCACTACCCAAAATTACAACCAACTAATTGCAGCATTACCACAAAAATGGTGGAAAGGGGAAAAAGTAAGAAACTTGTCTGTCAGCCCGGCATTAAAGACCAAAATTGTTTAAAGAAAATTATGAATGACGCCAGATTCAAAACTTGGAATTTTTCTATTTGATTTATTATACAAAATTCTTGCAACCAATACAATGTTCTATATATGGGGGATACAATGAACCTCTCTGCAGATTTAGCTGCGAAGAGACATAATCATTAGATCATTTGTTTTAGTACTGTCCATATGTTGCTTGTTTATTGTCGCAGGTCAAGGAATGGCAACATTTACCTGGAGCTAACTCTGCAGACAGCACTACTGGGTGATTTGAAAAGTCATAGTCAATTGATTAATAAAATAATAATACTTTTAGCAAACATGTTTATTTTTAATTTACAATCTGTAGCAACGATGAGAATATAAAAGTCAATAACTTTTGTGAAATAGCACAGTTAAAAATATATGGCAAATAGAAATCAAACGGGATGGTCTTCAGAGATAGATGGGAGAGGTTTAGGGTAACTGAAGGATAGGACTGGATGGTCTTCAGAGATAGATGGGAGAGGTTTAGGGTAACTGTAGGATAGGACTGGGTGGTCTTCAGAGATAGATGGGAGAGGTTTAGGGTAACTGTAGGATAGGACTGGATGGTCTTCAGAGATAGATGGGAGAGGTTTAGGGTAACTGAAGGATAGGACTGGATGGTCTTCAGAGATAGATGGGAGAGGTTTAGGGTAACTGTAGGATAGGACTGGGTGGTCTTCAGAGATAGATGGGAGAGGTTTAGGGTAACTGTAGGATAGGACTGGATGGTCTTCAGAGATAGATGGGAGAGGTTTAGGGTAACTGAAGGATAGGACTGGATGGTCTTCAGAGATAGATGGGAGAGGTTTAGGGTAACGGTAGGATAGGACTGGATGGTCTTCAGAGATAGATGGGAGAGGTTTAGGGTAACTGAAGGATAGGACTGGATGGTCTTCAGAGATAGATGGGAGAGGTTTAGGGTAACTGAAGGATAGGACTGGGTGGTCTTCAGAGATAGATGGGAGAGGTTTAGGGTAACTGAAGGATAGGACTGGATGGTCTTCAGAGATAGATGGGAGAGGTTTAGGGTAACTGAAGGATAGGATTAAAAACAAACTAAATATAACTATTGTATAATACTCTGTGTCTGTAAAATGTACATAGTATGTGTAAGCTGGACGTAGAAGCCTAATAGTTGTTGCACATTAGTTTCCTCCAATCAGGGGGTGGTAGGGTTAGGGGGTGGTAGGGTTAGTGGAAAACAAAGGAAAATATATGTTTATACATACAGTGCCTTTGGAAAGTATTCAGGTTTTTAGAAATTATTACAAATGTATATCTTTTTTTAAACAGAAATACCTTATTTACATAAGTATTCAGACCTTTTGCTATGATAATTGAAAATGAGCTCAGATGCATTTTGTTTCCATTGATCATAATTGATATGTTTCTACAACTTGATTGGAGTCCACCTGTGGTAAATTCAATTGATTGGGCATGATTTGGAAAGGAACACACCAGTCTATATAAGGTCCCACAGTTTACAGCGCAAGTCAGAGCAAAAAACAAGCCACGAGGTGGAAGGAATGGTGTGTAGAGCGCGCCGACACAGGATTGTGTCGAGGCACAGATCTGGGGAAGGGAGACAAAAAAAAAATCTGCCGCATTGAAGTTCCCAAAGAACACAGTGGCTACCATCGTTCTTAAATGGAAAAGTTTGGAACCACCAAGGCTCTTCCTAGAGCTGGCCGCCTGGCCAAACTGAGCAATCGGGGGAGAAGGGCCTTGGTCAGGCAGGTGACCAAGAAGCTGATGGTCACTCTGACAGAGATCTAGAGTTCCTCTGTGGAGATGGGAGACACCAACACTCACCTAAATAGCACATATACCACTGGGTGAGAGAAGTTTTCATTGTATTTAGGCAGCATTATATGAAGTGTTATTTGTTGTCAACAATGAGCCTTGGTCAATTTAGCTCGGAATATGCAATCTGTCACCTAATCCTGCCTAATAGGCAGGCCAATCATGGAGGAAAGTATTGGCTGTAAGAAGTAAGAGAAAATAACATCTGGTTGTTTTTAAATTACCTCTTATGACATTGCTTGTCAGACGGAACATTGTAAATCATATTTTTCCAATTTGCGTTACCCATTCCAGTCAGCAGATGGCGATATGAGATTTTCAGGTGATGCTTCTTGCGTGACGTATTATCTAGTGGACGGGACAGGAGGCTTCTTCAACAGCGACAAAAGGCTTCTGATTTAACCACGTTGGGCTTTGCTAGGAAACCTAAAACCGAAACATTGAAGCTCCTTAGACCAATCTTGTGTATATTACTCTTATTGTTTTGAACATAATTCTGTTTACCACTGGTTCATTTGAACGTAATTTGTTTGTTAAATTAGCTAATGTGTTACATTGATACTGCACTAGGCTAATCTCCCGGATCATAAACTCACTAATCTAGACGGAGAAAAACTCTGGTGAAAGGAAGCAAATAAGCTTTCAGGGTGATAAAGGAGGAAGAGGAGGCTATCACATTGAAACAAGAAGAGGATGATATTACAGTGAAAGAGGAATATGGGAAAGAGGTTGTCAAAGTGGAAAAAGAGGTAGAAACTTTCAGAATCAAAAAGGAGGAAGATGCCGTAACATTGAAAGAGGAGGAAGAACCTTTCGGAGTAAAAGAGGAGGATATCTCAATAAAAGAGGAAGACGTTTTGGGAGTGAAAAATGAGACTGAAGATCCGATTACCACCAGTGAGTACCGTCTTAAAAACAGGGACACAAACTATGCAGTTGTTGAACTAATGTTTTTTAAAGGGGCATTATACTGAAGTTCTGCACTTTAATATGTTGTTCAGTACTGTAGGAATTGTTTCTGGGGCAATCTGCCGTTGGTACATATATTTTTGGAACTTCAAATTTTGATTTACTGAATTTTCCATGTGGTCTATATTAAAGTGCACTTAATCTAATATAACAGGCTTTTGTATAATATACAGTGCATCATTTCTACTTAAAATATCAAAGGGACGCAAAATGCATCCATTTTGTGGAAGGGCCCTTTAACATTTGCATCACAGTGGTGGGAAAAGTACGCAATTGTCATACTTGACTAAAAGTAAAGATACCTTAATAGAAAATTACTCAAGTAAAAGTTAATCACCCAGTAAAATACTTCCTTAGTAAAAGTCTAAAATGTACTTAAGTATAAATCATTTCAAATTCCTTATATTAAGCAAACCAGATGGTGCCATTTTCTTGTTTTTTATTTTTTTATTTACAGATAGCCAGGGACAAACTTCAACTCTCAGACAATCTACAGTTGAAATGTGTGTTTAGTGAGTCCGCCAGATCAGAGGCAGTAATGATTACCAGGGATGTTCTCTTGATTAGTGCGTGAATTGGACCATTTTCCTGTCCTGCTAAGCATTTGATGTTCTCGCTCACACAGGAGAGAGACATGACTATCGTGGATCCTCTGGGGAGCCTCAACAACATCCTGATGCTGACGAGGCAGAGAAGAGTCTCTCCAGATCAGAACACCAGAGGGTACAGTTTGGTTTGGTCTAGCATACAGCTTGCTCTATCGGGCTCTGGGCTGTGTTTCTGTAAAGCACTTTGTCAACAGTGACATCAGCATCCATAATGATGTGTCTGTTTCCCCTCTTTATGGTTACCAGGACAATGCTAGCCCTTCCACCCTCCCGGAGTCCGTGTGTCGTGCCTCTCCCGGTAGCACCTTACTGCTGGGTATGAAGAGGTTGTCTGTGCAGCTGGTGGACTGCAGGAAAACAACGGGGCTGAGTGGAACTGTGAGAGGAGGAGAAGAGAAGAAAGGATCAGATTTGACACATCAAAGTAAGTGCTGTAGTTTAGTTTGAACAAATAAAATAGATCTGCCCACTGGTATCTGTTACCAGGACAACCAGCAGAGTTCTGTTAGTTGACATGAAGATGGACTGGTATCTTTTACTAGTAGGGCTGTCACAGACTAATAAACATCTTGTTTGACTTAGTCACTTGTTCTTTCGACCAATCAATTGGTACAAATTTTAAATGTGTATTTCTATATATACACTACCGTTGAAAAGTTTGGGGTCAATTAGAAATGTCCTTGTTTTTGAAAGAAAAGCAAATTTTCTGTCCAATAAAATAACATCAAATTGTTCTGAAATACAGTGTAAACATTGTTCATGTTGTAAATGACTGTTGTAGCTGGAAATGGCAGATTGTTTTATGGAATATCTACATAGGCTTACAGAGGCCCATTATCAGCAACCATCACTCCTGTGTTCCAATGGCACTTTGTGTTACTTAATACAAGTTTATAATTTTAAAAGGCTAATTGATCATTAGAAAACCTTTTTGCAATTATGTTAGCACAGCTGAAAACTGTTATGCTGATTAAAGAAGCAATAAAACTGGCCTTCTTTAGACCAGTTGAGTGTCTGGAGCATCAGCATTTGTGGGTTTGATTACAGGCTCAAAATGGATCAATTAGCCTTTTAAAATGATAAACTTGGATTAGGTAACACAACGTGCCATTGGAACACAGGAGTGATGGTTGCTGATAATGGGCCTCTGTACGCCTATGTAGATAATCAGCCATTTCCAGCTACAATAGTCATTTTTAACATTAACAATGTCTACACTGTGTTTATGATCAAATTGATGTTATTTTAAATGGACCAAAAAATAGCTTTTCTTTCAAAAACAAGTGACCCCGAACTCTTGAATGGTATTGTATATCCTCACACCATCCATGTTGTAAACAGCATTCTGCATGAATTCCGACTCAACTTGCAACAAAACAATTTTATGAAATCTAATTTTGTTAGAAATCTAACATTGTTTAACATGGTCAAGTTCGGTTTCTGTGCAATCTTCAGACACTCTAGAAGGCAACCAAACTCGTTTCATCATTCTACATTATGTATTGGCTATACAACACCTGAATTATCCCATGAAGGGTCTTGGTCCAATGACCACCTATCGTTTTGAAACCTAGCTAGATAGCCAATGAGCTGGGCTTTCCAGCAGTATGTGAATGCCGTTTGTAGGACAAACAGCCATCATGCTAGAGCTGTGCACAATAGAGTTCATTCTCTGGTGAAAGGAAACAGGACGCACTGTAGTTTATGTTTCACAGCAGTTCGTTCTCTTCTACAAACTTCTCAAATCTGAAAAAGTTAAACATGGCTACTAAGAGTGGAAAAGCTAAATCTCAGTCCAAGTATAAACATTTTGATGATATTATTGCAGACATTGACCAGGAGAGTGACACAGAAGGAATGGATGAGGACTCTGTGAGTGACTACAGTTATGATTCCAGCGCGGAAGAAATGTTTTTGGAAGGAAAAGATCCACTTTTAGATCAGAAAGTAAAATAGGTTTTTGCTTCTCATGCTAATGCAGTTGTTTAAATGGTCGCATATTCATTTGATATTTTTTGTTGATTTTTATATATATATATATATTTATACACACATTCGAAGTTTACATACACTTAGGTTGGAGTCATTATAACTCATTTTTCAACCACTCCAGAAATTTCTTGTTAACCTCACTAGGGTATGTGGGACGGTAGCGTCCCACCTCGTCAACAGCCCGTGAATCTGCTGGGCGCCAAATTCAAAACAGAATTATCATAATTTAAATTCCTCAAACATACAAGTATTTCACACCATTTTAAAGATACACCTGTTGTAAATCCAGCCAAAGTGTCCGATTTCAAAAAGGTTTTACGACGAAAGCACACCAAACGATTATGTTAGGTTAGAGCCAAGTCACAGAAAAATACATCCATTTTTCCAGCCAAAGAGAGGAGTAACAAAAAGCAGAAATAGAGGTAAAATTAACTTCTCTTAAAACTTCTTATGGCTGCTGTACCGATATCGGTACAACATCCGGGGAAATTTCATAATGACTAACTAAAATAAAACGTCGTAACATTAAACATTCTTGAAAATGCAAGTGTCTTACATGCTTCAAAAGATTAGAATCTTGGTAATCAAACTACGTTTTCCGATTTAAAATAGCTATTACAGAGATCAAATGCCATGCTTTTGTTTGAGAAGAGCGATCAACAACAACAAACATTTTCCGCCATGACAGGTTTGACAAATTCACATCTGAAGGTAAAATTATGATATACATTCTGATATCTTGCTCTTATTTCTCTTCCCGAGGGTCCCAGTGATCAAACAAAGTGCCGTTTTCTTTGATAAAATCCATTTTTGTAGTCTAAAACGAAACATTTAGGATAACGTTTGCCTTGCGATTTCCATCTCTATCAACTTTTTACGGCGCATTCGACGCAATTACATGCAGTAAACAATCGTTTATCTAGTCATGGTTGGTTTCATTGCAATCCTCTGGATGTTTGCAACCCAGCCAGACGTTTTTTTCCCGGTGAGTATTGACCGAAGTGAGCTGATTTGACGACAACAAGCAATGACATGTTTGCGCACCAGTAATACTGGCGAAGCGTCGTTGATTGACTGTATTTCTGCCCAATGACCACAGATCTTCTTGAAATCTAGCTGGCTAGATAGCCAATGAGTGGAGGTAAATGCCAGTATGTGATGTTATGGGTTGGACCACCATCCCTTGTTTCTGAACGCAAGCGTAACACGCGTTCTTTCGCCATCGACCATCAGACTAGTTGCACCACAGCTCATTACGCACGGAATTTGTTTGGAAAGTTTTGAAAGTAGTTTTTGTAAAGTGTTTTTTCTAAGATTTCATTGAAGACATCATGGCGAATAAATCTGGAAAAGCTAAATCCAAGTCTAAATATACAGATTTGCACCAGATTTTAGACGAGATTGATAGAGAAAGTGAGACGGAATTTTTGTTTGAGGAATCTGTGAGTGAATACAGTTATGATTCCAACATTGAGGAGTTTTTTCTGCAAGGACAGGATGCAATTCTGGACCGGTAAGTACTAATGCCGTTGTTTGAAATATAAATATTATTATTTATTTATTGCAAAAAAACTTCTTTTTTTTTTTTTTGCAATTTGCAATGAAATGTGTGATGAAATGTGTAAAGTACACATTGGCTATACATAGTGTGTGTATATGTATGTATATATATATATATATATATATATATATATATATATATATATATATATATATATATATTCCTTTTTTTATTCAAATGGAATGGAGTAGAACATAAAACACACACACGGCCACGTGTGTGTGTGTTTGTTTGGGTGGGTGTGTGTGTGTGTATATGTATGTATATATATATATATATTCCATGTCAGATATATATATTTTCAATTTTTTATTCAAATGGAGTAAAACAGCAAACACACACACACATGGCCACTGCGCCTGCTACTCCTCTCCATTTCCATATGAAATAGCCATTGGGTGCTGTTGGGGGGAGGGCAGGCCCACAACAATGGCCTCAGTTGAATGGAACAGCACTTCACCTTAGTGAAGTATTCTATACAATACATATCTGTTTATTTTATGTGATGATAAAAGGCTCATACAATACAAATACTTTTTAAAATGTTTTCTTTCACAGTGATAGCGTCTCCGAATGGGAGCCTCCGGTGCCATGGTGCCCATCCCCCACTGAAGCGGGTTCATCCAGCCGGACTCCTGCTGTCTCCGGCTCCACACCTACCCCCGCCCGGGTGAGAGGTGGGAAGAGGGTAACAAAGAAGCGGAGGAAGGGAAGTGTGGAACCTGCTGGTAGAGAGGTAGAGGGGCAATGGCACTCTGTGCTGGAGGAAGATGTGGCGCCCCGTGCTCCAGTTTTCAGACCTAAAAGGCAACCCGGACCCCAACTGGATATGACATCGAAGTATAGCCCGATGCAACTTTTCCAACTGTTTTTCACCCCGGCAGTTGTTGATTCCCTTGTTTGCAATACTAACAAGTATGGGGCTAGGAAGCAAGCAGGAAAGAAACAGGAATGGAAGCCCATTTCCATGTCAGACATTTTCTGCTACCGTTCACTGGTAATTTACATGGGGCTGGTGAAGTTGAAAACCCTAAAGGATTACTGGAAAACATCCCCACTATATCAACTGCCTTTCCCCCCCACTGTCATGTCCTCTACAAGGTTTTTAAATATCTCACGGGCGCTTCACATCAGTGACCCAGAAGTTGATGAGGAGAATGACAGGAGGAGAGGCACCGCAAGGTTTGACAGGCTCTGCAAAGTCAAACCTCTCTACGCCAGCATGGTTGAGGCTTGCAAGACCCATTTTCAGCCCGCCCAGAACTTGTCCATAGATGAAAGGATGGTAGCCTCAAAGGCCAGAATTGGCCTAAAACAATACATGCGTAACAAGCCAACTGAGTGGGGTTACAAGCTGTTCGTTTTGGCTGATTCTGTGTGTGCATACACATGCAATTTCTTTGTCTATGAGGGGAAGAACACTTGTGCGACTGGTAAAGGACTTAGCTATGACTCTGTGATGGAGTTATTGGATTTCCAACTGCTGGGGAAGGGCTACAAACTCTTTGTGGACAACTTTTACACAAGCCCTACCCTGTTTGCAGACCTGAGGAAGCTGGAGGTGTGGGCTTGTGGCACTATTCGTACCAACAGGGTGGGCTTTCCGAAGACGAAGGTGAACGACATGCCTAAGCAGGCTGAGCGGGGGACCATGCGATGGATCCGTGAAGATGGCCTGCTTTTTGTAAAGTGGATGGACACCAGAGAGGTGGTGATGTGCTCCACTATTCACAAGCCCTTCAGTGGCGACCATGTCAGTAGGCGTGTGAAAGACGCCATGGGTGCATGGACCACCAAAAATGTCCCCATTCCTGCAGCCATCAAGGACTACAACAAGAGCATGGGAGGTGTAGACCTATCAGACGCACTGATAGGGTACTACAATGTTCTACATAAGACAAAGAAGTGGTACAAGACATTGTTTTACCATTTCATTGACATTGCTGTGGTGAATTCCTTCATCCTGCAGAAGGAAATGGCGAAGAGCTGTGGACAGCCCCCCATCTCACAGCTAGCCTTCAGGGAGCTGCTCATCCAGGAGCTTGCTGGCTATAGCACAAAGTCCACTGCATCACATTCTGCCCCCTCTACCTCTGCCCCCTCTACCTCTGCCCCCTCTACCTCTGCCCCCTCTACCTCTGCCCGCTCTACCTCTGCCCCCTCTACTCCTGCCTCCAGTGGTGTTCATATGCCACAGTTCATTACTGCAGGCATGACTGTGCCTCATGGCCAAAAGGCCACAGCATTTAGGCGTCGTTGTGTTCTGTGTCACATGAAGTCCCCCATCATCTGCACCACGTGTTCAGTTTGCCTCTGCTTTACATCAGAAAGAGACTGCTATGGGACATGGCACAGGCAGCAAAATATTGTGTAGAGGACTTCCAAAGGCTCTACCCCTGTTTTTTATTTTTTTCTAATATTTTTTTAAACATTTTTATAATTTTTTTAATTTTTATAATATCTTTTTGATATGTTGTGTATAGTTATTTGCACTGTTGTATATAGTTATATATAATTTCACCAATTCGGCCACTTGGGTACATTTGGGCAACTTGTGTGGGACACCTGGGTGACTTCATGCTAAATGTCTTGTAGCTCACCCATTCCTGAAGTTATCAGTCTAAAACTTTGCACAACTACAGCTTGTTTGTGTTCCCCATCTAAATTGTCCCCAGCATCCTATCTGACTGTTTGGCTATTCCAGTACATGTGAAAAATGATGCTACAACAATAAAAACAGAAAATGTATGTTTATTTCCTTGTATTTTCTTCTACCAGATCTATTGTGTTATATTCTCCTACATTCAATTAACATTTCCACAAACTTCAGAATGTTTAAATTCAAATGATACCAAGAATATGCATATCCTTGCTTCTAGGCATGAGCTACAGGCAGTTAGATTAGGGTATGTCTTCAGGCGGGAAATTGAGAACAAGGGTTGCAGCCATAAGAGGTTATTAAGGAGCCTGAAACAACACGAGAGAATACACACAGGTGAGAAGCCTTACCACTGCTCCCAGTGTGGCAAGTGTTTTAACCAGTTAGGGAACCTGAAACAACATGAGAATACATACAGTTGAAAAGCCTTACCACTGCCCACAGTGTGGAAAGTTTTTCAACCAGTCAGGGGATCTGAAAAAACATGAGAATACACACAGGGGAGAAGCCTTACCACTACTCCCAATGTGGAAAGAGTTATAACCGTTTAAGGAACTTGAAAGTTCATGAGATAATACACACAGGTGAGAAGCCTTACCACTGCTCCCAGTGTGGAAAGAGTTTTAACCATTTAAGTAACCTGAAAGTTCATGAGATAATACACACAGGGGAGAAGCCTTACCACTGCTCCCAGTGTGGAAAGAGTTTTAACCAATTAAGCAACCTGAAAGCTCATGAGAAAATTGACACAGGGGAGAAGCCTTAACACTGCTCCCAGTGTGGAAGGAGTTTTAACCAGAAAAGCAACCTCAACCAACATAAGATAATACACAACTGGGAGAAGCCTTACCACTCCTCCCAGGTGCAAAGCTTTTGCCCATTTAGGAAGCCTGAAAGAACACATGAGACTGCACATAGAGGAGAAGGCTTACAAAAGCTCAGACTGTGGGAAAACCTTATGAAATTGCTTCTTCCAATTATTGATAAACATGTACCTGTTAAGAAACTGACTGTTAGAACTGTTAAGGCTCCATGGATTGATGAGGAAGTTAAAAACTGTATGTTTGAAAGAGTTGGGGCAAAAGGAGTGGCTAATAAGTCTGGCTGGCTTACGTACTGCAAATGGAGAAATGATGTGACCAAACTCAACAAAATAATACACCTTATTAGGAAGCCAAGATCAATGATATAAAGAATGATGGGAAAAAAACTTGTAAAAAATCATAATGAAAGAAAAGCAGTGCAAGTATTACATTTTGTAAAGTTAGTGTGGGAGAGGTGGAAAAATTGTTATCGATCAATAATGACATTGACAACTTAGATGGGAATCTACTGAGGACAGTAGCTGACTCTATAGCCTCTCCTATCTGTCATATTTTTAATCTGAGCCTAGAAGAAAGTATTTTATCCTCAGGCCTGGAGGAAAGCCAAAGTAATTCCACTACCCAAGAGTGGTAAACACGGCCTTTACTGGTTCTAACAGCAGACCTATAAGCTCGCTGCCAGCTCTTAGCAAACTGTTGGGAAAAATTGTGTTTGACCAAATACAATGATATTTCTCTGTAAACAAATTAACAACAGACGTTCAGCATGCTTATAGAGAAGGGCACTCAACATGTGCTGCACTGACACAAATGACTGATGATTGGGTGAGAGAAATTGATAACAAGAAGATTGTGGGAGCTCTATTGTTAGATTTCAATGCAGCCTTTAATATTATTGACCATAACCTGTTGTTTAAGAATGTCTGTGCTATGGCTTTTCAACCTCTGCCATAATGTGGATTCAGAGCTATCTATCTACTAGAACTCAGAGGGTTTTTAATGGAAGCTTCTCTAATGTCAAACATATAAAGTGTAATGTACCTCAGGGCAGCTCTCTAGGCCCTCTACTCTTTTCTATTCTTACCAATGACCTGCCACTGGCATTAAACAAAGCATGTGTGTCCATGTATGCTGATGATTCAACCATATACGCATCAGCAACCACAGCTAATGATGTCACTGAAACACTTAACAAAGAGTTGCAGTCTGTTTTGGAATGGGTGGCCAGTAATAAACTTGTCTTGAACATCTCTAAAATTAAGAGCATTGTATTTGGTACAACACAGTCCTTAAGTTATAGACCTCCGCTGAATCTGGTAATGAATTGTGTGGCTGTTGAATAAGTTGAGGAGACTAAATTACTTGGCATTACCTAAGATTGTAAACTGCCATGGTCAAAACATATAGATTCAATGGTTGTAAAGATGGGGAGAGGTCTAGCCTCAAAGAGATGCTCTGCTTTTTTGACACCACACTCCAAAAAAGCAAGTTCTGCAGGCTCTAGTTTTGTCTAATCTTGATTATTGTCCAGTGGTGTGGTCCAGTGCTGCAAGGAAAGACCTAGTAAAGCTGCAGCTGGCCCAGAACAGAGCGGCACGTTTTGCTCTTAATTGTAATCAGAGGGCTGATATAAATACTATGCATGCCAGTCTCTCTTGGCTAAGAGTTGAGGAGAGACTGACTGCATCACTTCTTCTTTTTATAAGAAACGTGAATGTGTTGAAAATCCCAAATTGTTTGCATAGTCTGTAAGGGAATTCTGCCCTATGTGCACAGAAGAGACCACAGGAAAACTTATTTGATCAGAGGTTAATTTGTTTAATAAGGACTGCAACCCGGAGTTTACACTTACAGCAATTTGCAAGCAAGACACTCAGTTCAAAAGATGGTGTTTTCCCTTTTTATCCCCTACTGAGGATCACCCCGCCCAGGGTGATGTCCCTTAACTTTAATACCACATAAGCTCATAATTAATAGTTGCCAATACAATGACACCTCGCGGCACAATGCCTCTCCCCTATTTGACCTAGATAGTTGGTGTGTATGCATTGATATGTAGTCTACGTGTGCCTTTTACAAAATGTATGTAGTTCTGTCCTTGAGCTGTTCTTGTCTATTGATGTTCTGTGTTATGTGTCATGTTTTGTGTGGACCCCAGGAAGAGTAGCTGCTGCTTTTGCAACAGCTAATGGGGATCCTAATAAAATACCGAACTCTGTTATTCTCTCTGAGCTCAGAAATAAAGAAACTTGGTTTGACTTGGACTCCAGCAGATCCTTATTTCATAATATCCACCACAACTCTCCCACAGATTGCTGTTTCATCATTGTCTCAATGAAGACTTCCTCATTCCACTTTCCTGAGGGCATTTACAAGCCTCCCACTGGTTGAATAAACGTTGTTTCCACGTCAAATTAAAAACATCCTTAACATTGATGAACCTTCACCTTCTTCATCCCTAAACTAGGAACAGTAACTATTGTATATTGTTATTCTCAGTGACCTTCCTGGCCTTATGAAATCCTAGCTAAATGCAATCTTGGCGGAAGTTTTCATGTCTGGTTATGCAAACATTTGTTTATTCAATTCTAATACTCATTAAAAACCTCTTTGGGCTAGGGGCCGGTATTTTGACGTGCGGATGAAAAGCTTGTCCAAAGTAAACTGCCTGCTACTCAGGCCCAGAAGCTATGTATGCATATAATTAGTAGATTTGGATAGAAACCACTCCAAAGTTTCTAAAACTGTTAAAATAATGTCTGTGAGTATAACAGAACTGAAATGGCAGGCGAAACCCCGAGGACAAACCACCCCCCCCCCCCCCAAAAAAAAATGCTACCACTGATTTCAATGCCTTGCAGTATTATAATAATGCGAAATCCTCCCCGATTGCAGTTCCTAGGGCTTCCACTAGATGTCAACAGTCTTTAGAAAGAGTTTCAGGCTGTTCTTTTGGAAAAATGAGGGAGAAGTTGTAGTTTTTCTAAGTGGCTCCCATTTTGGCTGTAGTGTTTCCAATGCGCGTGGAGGAAAGCGCGTTCTTTGTTATTTATCTCCGGTAGTGATCATACTATTGTCCGTCTTAAATGTTATAGTTTATTTGCATATTAGGGTACCTAACTTTTGATTATAAACGTTGATTGACTTGTTTGGATAAGTTTATTGGTAACGTTTGGGATTCATTTTGTATGCATTTTGAAGGAGGGAAACCGAGTGGATTATTGACTGAAGAGTGCCAGCTAAACTGAGTTTTTATGGATATAAAGAAGGACTTTATCGAACAAAATGACCATTTGTGATGTAACTGGGACCTTTTGGAGTGTCAACAGAAGAAGATCTTCAAAGGTAAGGCATATATTATATCGCTATTTCTGACTTTCGTGTCGCAACTCCCTGGTTGAAAATGATTTGTTATGTATTTGTATGCGGGGCGCTGTCCTCAGATAATCGCATGGTTTGCTTTCGCCGTAAAGACTTTTTGAAATCTGACACCTTGGCTGGATTAACAAGAATTTAAGCTTTATTTTGATGTATAACATATATTTTCAAGAATGTTAAATATTTGAATTTGGTATTTTTTAATTTCGCGTTCTGCAATTTCACCGGATGTTGGCCAGATGGGACGCTAGCTTCCCAACTACCCCAACTACCCCAAAGAGGTTTTAAGATGAATGTTGTTTTAATTCTATATGGGTCATGCATTGCTTTGGTCATGTGTTCTCTTATGGGTCAATGATTTTAATTAGAATATAGCAATGATGCTCTCTCCTCAATCACTTACAGTTTCTTTGGAAAGTATTCAGAACCTTTGACTTTTTTCACGTTTTGTTACGTTACAGCCTTATTCAAAAATTGATTAAATAAAAGAATTTCCTCAGCAATCTACACATAATAGCCCATAATGACAAAGCGGAAACAAGTTTTTTATAAAATGTTGCAAATGTATTAAACACACAAAAATTATTTACATAAGTATTCCGACCCTTTGCTATATGAGACTCGAAATTGAGCTCAGGTGCATCCTGTTTCCATTGATCATCCTTGAGATGTTTCTACAACTAGATTGGAGTCCACCTGTGGTAAATTCAATTGATTGGACATGATTTGGAAAGGCACACACCTGTCTATATAAGGTCCCACAGTTGACAGTGCAGATCAGAGCAAAAACCTAGCCATGAGGTTGAAGGAACTGTCCGTAGAGCTCCGAGACAGGATTGTGTTGAGGCACAGATCTGGGGAAGGGTACCAAAACATTTCTGCAGCATTTAAGGCCCCTGATTTAGCCCCCTGCAGTAAAAGGTTATTCATGGAGTAAAATGATCTGTATAAGTCATTAGTAAAGGGCACATCGTTAAGAATATAGTTATCTTTTTTTGTTGTTTTGTGGTATATATCCTGTCAATCATTTATTCCTTCATAAACAGAAAACATATGTCTACCTCAACACAACATGTGTTCAAGGGCCCCTCTAGGTTCACAACCTCTTGACCATTACATCTGGATAGCTGACAACTATTTTTAAAAGGGTAAAAGTGATCTGTTTAGGTCGTCAGTAAAGGAAGCATAGTTAAAGAGTACAATGAACCTTTCGAAGAGGATGGTGTGAGGCCTCTGGGGCATTTTTGTTGACTGAGACATCCCTCGGACACTCTTTTATGGGGGGTGAGATGTATCTGTTTAGGTCATCAGTAAAGGGGACATCTTAATATTACAATGACCCTTTCAAAGACTGAGACATCGCCCGGACATCTCCCCTATAACTATTTTTAAAAGGGTAAAAATGATCTGTTTAGGTCGTTTGTAAAACATATGTTTTGAAAGACACCTGGGGGTCCAGGTTGTTAGTTATTTTGTGTACATATAGTTCCCCTGTGTGCAAGGGCCCCCTAGATTCACAACTTCTTGACCCTTAACATTCCCAGCCAAGGGGAGAGACAGAGGGAGAGAGATTTAAATTCATTGAAAGTAAATTAAATTTTCTTTCAAACCTTTTATTTTTTTCAAAAACTTTATTACAGACATTTAAACATACATATTACAATTATTAAAGTTTACTATGTAATATTAAATACTAAATTATGTCACTAATGTTTTATTACTAAAGAACTTTATATAAATCATACATGTTATTATTACATGTAGCAACACCACATGACAACAACATGGTAGCAACCCAACATGACAACAACATGGTAGCAGCACAACATGGTAGAAAAACAACATGGTAGCAACACAACATGGTTGCAACACCACATGACAACAACATGGGAGCAACACAACATGGTAGCAGCACAACATGGTACAAACATTATTTGGCACAGACAAGAGCACAAAGGCAAGAAGGTAGAGACAACAATACATCACACGAAGCAGCCACAACTGTCAGTAAGAGTGTCCATGATTGAGTCCTTGAATGAAGAGATGTCCAGTTTGAATGTTTTTTGCAGCTTGTTCCCATCGCTAGCTGCAGCGAACTGAAAAGAGGAGCGACCCAGGGATGTGTGTGCTTTGGGGACCTTTAACAGAATGTGACTGGCAGAATGGGTGTTGTATGTGGAGGATGAGGGCTGCAATAGATATCTTCGATATGGGTGAGTGAGGCCTAGGAGGGTTTTAAAAATAAGCATTAAACCAGTGGGTCTTGCGACTGGTATACAGAGGAACCAGTTTACAGAGGAGTATAGAGTGCAGTGAGGTGTCCTATAAGGAGCATTGGTGGCAAATCTGATGGCCGAATGGTAAAGAACATCTTGCCGCTCAATGTATCCTACCATGACTATATCCAACCAAACTACATGTGTTTCCACTATCATGTATCCTACCATGACTATATCCAACCCTACTCCATGTGTTGCCACTATCATGTATCCTACTTGGCTGAAGCTTTGATCCAGTGGAATAAGTATTGAGGAGCAGGGAGGTTAAAGGTCACTTCAGGATACAGCTGTTACTCTACACTATCCCTAGATAATCCAGTAATGAGAGAAACTGAATAGAATATTTAGGGCCCTATCAAATCCGTTTTCTTTTCTTTTTTTAACCTAATTCCATTTTCTCAGTTTTTCCAGGTTTCTGATTTGTCCCTGTTTTTCTGTTTTTCTCTCTAAATCACACTGTTAATAGAATAACAACAACATTGGATGTTCTAAGTCCACAACAATACTTAAACCACATCAGGAGACCACTTTTGAAGTCTGAGAAAAATCTAAGAAATTTTCATTTTTGTGTGTAGATACCCTTTAATTCAAGTGGCACCAGCAAGAGCCTTGCTTGGTTAGTGGTGTCTCTGTAGCACACATGTGATTGCAGAGTCTACTGTACAAATCACAACAGGATTGATGCCAATAATCATGATATCATTCTGTCAGGTAGGCATAGACTACTTTGTAGTTAACATTTAATTGACAAGGTTTTTGGGAAAGCTTTTCCATCAACCAGAAGATGGTTGCCATTAGCATAATCGCCCAACAGCTAAACATAGTGGTAGACAAATGCACTCAGACAGGGGGATTTCAGGGCTTTTTCCTCTTCAGGAAGTTGAAGGAAAATCCAAATCACTTAGGCTAATTTAACGACGACTTGCAGGCAGTGGGTTCAGAATAACTATGACATAAAAATGAAAACTCTTTAATCTGTCACCTAATCCTACCTAATGGGCAGGTCAGCCCTGGAGGAAAGTATTGGCTGTAAGAAGTAAGAGAAAACATAACATCTGTTTTTTAATTTTTTTAATTAGCTCTCATGACATTGCTTGCAAGAATAAACTTTGAAATACATTTTTTTCCAATCTGCGTTACCCACTCCAGTCAGCAGATGGCGATTTGAGTCTTTCAGGTGATGCTGCTTGCGTGACGTATAATCTAGTGGACGGAACTGGAGTCTTCTTCAACAGCGACAAAAGGCTTCTGATTCAACCAACGTGGTGCTTTGCTAGCGAACCTAAAACCGAAACATTGAAGCGCTTTAGACCAATCTTGTGTATATTACTCTTAGTGTTTTGAATATAATTCTGTTTACTTATCTACTAGTTCATTTAAATGTAATTTGCTTGTTAAATTAGCAAATGTGGTAAATTGATAATGCACTAGGCTAATCGACCGGAGCATGAGTTCACTAAGCTCGACGGAGGAAGAAGCTTTCAGCATGAATAGGGAGGAAAGGGAGGCTATCACATTGAAAGAAGAAGAGGAGGATATTACAGTGAAAGAGGAAGATGGGAAAGAGGTTGTTAAAGTGGAAGAGGAGGAGGTAGAAGCTTTCAGAATCAAAAAGGAGGAAGATGCCATAACATTGAAAGAAGAGAATGTAGTGAAAGAAGAGGAAGAACCTTTTAGAGTAAAAGAGGAAGAGGAGGCTATCTCAATAAAAGAGGAGGAAGACGTTTTGGGAGTGAAAAAGGAGGAGGCTGAAGATCAGATTACCACCAGTGAGTACTGTCTTTAAAACGGGGGCACAAACTATGCAGTTTTTGAAATAATGTGTTGTTTTAACGGGGCATTCTACTTCAGTTCTACACTTGAATATGTTGTTCAGTACTGTAGGAATTGTTTAAGGGACAATCTGCCATTGGTACATATGTTTTTGGGACTTCGATTATTGAATTATCATTCTCCATGTGGTCTACATTAAAGTTCACCTCATCTAATATAACAGGCTTTTAAAATCTACTTAAAATATCAAAGGGATGTAAAAGGCACCCATTTTTTGGAATTGACCCTATGCATTTGCAACACAAACAATATTTGACAAAATCATGATGAAAGTGGCCATTTTAGACATATTCATGCCTCTTGATTGTAATAGATGGTCATAAGTTTACGTCTGTTTGCTGTTCTCGTTCACACAGGAGAGAGACATGACTATCGTGGATCCTTTGGGGAGCCTCAACAACATCCTGATGCTGACGAGTCAGAGAAGAGTCTCTCCAGATCAGAACACCAGATGGTACAGCTTGGTTTGTTCTAGCATACAGCTTGCTGGGTTTCTGTAAAGCACTTCATGACAACAGTGACATCAGCATCCATAATGATATGTGTCTGTGTCCCCTCTTTATGGTTACCAGGACAACGCTAGCCCTTCCTCCCTCCCGGAGTCCCCGTGTCATGCCTCTCCCGGTAGTGCCTTACTGCTGGGTATGAAGAGGTTGTCTGTGCTGCTGGTGGACTGCAGGAAAACAACGGGGCTGAGTGGAACTGTGAGAGGAGGAGAAGAGAAGAAAGGATCAGATTTGACACATCAAAGTAAGTGCTGTAGTTTAGTTTGAACAAATACAATAGATCTGCCCACTGGTATCTGTTACCAGGACAACCAGCAGAATTCTGTTAGTTGACAGGAAGATAGATTGGTGGATATGGATGTTATGAATATCATAACACTGAAAAAGGATTCTGCCAACGAAAAGAGAGAAACCAATTGACCATATAAAACCTTGATGAAAGTTAGCTTTAGAGAGAAAGTTTCAAGATAATCCAATGTAAGGTGCTTGTTTTACAAAAACTTTTCCTTAAAACATTATGGATGTTACATTGTCTGTCCCAGTCAACCCCCCTATCTTTACAAGACTGTTGAACATGCAAAATAAACTCAAGACACTGTTAATTAATTAACTAATACTGGAGGAAAGCTGTGATCAGGCTGCCCACTCAAGAGAAAGCTTCAAACTGTAACCAGTGCCGTCAACCTTGTTCAGGTTATCAATCAACCTACCAGGGTAGTTACAAACAGTACAGAAATTAAATCATCAACATATTTTGATCATATCTTTACTAATGCTGCAGAAATGTGTTTTAAAGCAGTTTCCAGATCCATCAGATGTAGTGATCACAATATAGTAGCCATATCTAGGAAAACCAAAGTTCCAAAGGCTGGGCCTAATATTGTGTAAAAGAGGTCATACAATACGTTTTGTAGTGATTCCTATGTTTTTGATGTAAATAATATTTGTTGGTCCGTGGTGTGTAATGATGAGCAACCAGACGCTGCCCTTGACACATTTAGGAAATTGCTTATCCCAGTTACTAATAAGCATGCACCCGATAAGAAAATGACTGTAAAAACTGTTGAATCCACGTGGATTGATGAGGAATAGAAAAATGGTATGGTGGATATGCAGTGGTTCCCAAACGTTTTATAGTCCGATACCCCTTCAAACATTCAACCTCCAGCTGTACCCCCTCTAGCACCAGGGTCAGCGCACTCTCAAGTGTTGTATTTTGCCATCATTGTAAGCCGGTCACACACACACACTATACGATACATTTATTAAACATAAGAATGAGTGTGAGTTTGTCAAAACCCAGCTCTTCCTATTAGAGGTTGACCGATTATGATTTTTCAACGCCGATACCGATTATTGGAGGACAAAAAAAGCCGATACTGATTAATCGGCCGATTTAAAAATATATATATTTATATATACACTGCTCAAAAAAAATAAAGGGAACACTTAAACAACACAATGGAGGCGCTACCAGGAGACAGGCCAGTACATCAGGAGACGTGGAGGAGGCCGTAGGAGGGCAACAACCCAGCAGCAGGACCGCTACCTCCGCCTTTGTGCAAGGAGGAGCACTGCCAGGGCCCTGCAAAATGACCTCCAGCAGGCCACAAATGTGCATGTGTCAGCATATGGTCTCACAAGGGGTCTGAGGATCTCATCTCGGTACCTAATGGCAGTCAGGCTACCTCAGGCTACATGGAGGGCTGTGCGGCCCCACAAGAAATGCCACCCCACACCATGACTGACCCACCGCCAAACCGGTCATGCTGGAGGATGTTGCAGGCAGCAGAACGTTCTCCACGGCGTCTCCAGACTCTGTCACGTCTGTCACATGTGCTCAGTGTGAACCTGCTTTCATCTGAAGAGCACAGGGCGCCAGTGGCGAATTTGCCAATCTTGGTGTTCTCTGGCAAATGCCAAACGTCCTGCACGGTGTTGGGCTGTAAGCACAACCCCCACCTGTGCACGTCGGGCCCTCATACCACCCTCATGGAGTCTGTTTCTGACCGTTTGAGCAGACACATGCACATTTGTGGCCTGCTGGAGATCATTTTGCACCCAACAACCTCCATGGGTAGATAAATTTGATTTCCATTGATAATTTTTGTGTGACTTTGTTGTCAGCACATTCAACTATGTAAAGAAAAGTATTTAATAAGAATATTTCATTCAGATCTAGGATGTGTTATTTTAGTGTTACCTTTATTTTTTTTGAGCAGTGTATATCATACACACACACATTTTTGTAATTGACAATTGCAACAATACTGAATGAACAATGAACACTTTTATTTTAAATTAATATAATACATAAATAAAATCAATTTAGTCTCAAATAACATGAGAACATTTGTTAAAACGAACCACCAGCTTTCATGGGTCTTCAATATTCCCAGTTAAATTTTAGGTTGTAGTGCAGATAGCAGAGCTTGTCTGCATGGTCCCCTGTCAGTCTGCTCCTCCACGAAACACAGACCTTATTTGAAGTAGATCAAGACATTTTCTATGGAAGACATGAACGGTAAAATAACGATAGAACCCCTTTCAAGTTCAGGAATTATAACGTGTTGACTATTTCTCTCTAAACCATATACCTTTGACTAATCCGGAAACTATCACCTCGAAAACAAAACGTTTATTCCGTTCCGTATTTTATCTAACGGGTGGCATCCATGAGTCTAAATATTCCTGTTACATTGCACAACCTTCAATGTTATGTCATAATTACATAAAATTCTGGCATTTAAAATGTGTCAATACTTTGCGCCCTTGATAACCAGCGCGCTTCTGTATTTTGTAAAAGCGTTACATGGTCGCTGCCCATATCATTGCATCTTGCAGAAAATACACGGGAGTTCAGTTAACCATTTTCACTGTAGTGTCCAAAACGTCTTTCAAGCAGTCAGGTATTCCCTTGGCAGCAAGAGCCTCTCGGTGGATGCTGCAGTGTACCCAAGTGGCGTCGGGAGCAACTGCTTGCGCGCGCGTTACCACTCCACTATGTTTCCCTGTCATGGCATTTGCTCCATCAGTACAGATGCCAACATCATCAGCAGCTACGTTTGGCTACATATGGACCGTTAGTGGAATTCCCACGAGAGAGTAACGGTTAATGTGATTGGATGTTAAGTATTTGATTAGGCTACCTGTATTTGACATTGTTATTTCGCTGAACACTAGATGGTTTAATTTAATTTTTGGCAGGGAAATTAGGCTACTCAGGTGAGAAAAAAACCTCACCCAAATGTATAGCCCCGTTGGAAAATATAAATGGACTGTTTGATAATGTGAATCACATTTTTATTTGGCGTACCCCAGTTTGGGAATACCTGGTGTAGAGGGAGGCAAAAAAAGAGATGGCAAATAGGTCTGGCTGTACAACTGATTGGCAAACGTATTGCAAATTGAGAAATCATGTGACTAAACTGAATAAAAAGAACTACTACACTATAAAACCAAGATAAATGACAAAGAATGATTGTAAAAAGCTTTTCAGCATCTTCAATGAAATTTTGGGCAAAAAGGCTAACTCTGCTCCATCATTCATTGAATCAGATGGCTCATTCATCACAAAACCCACTGATATTGCCAACTACTTGAATTATTTTTTAATTGGCAAGATTAGCAAACTTAGGCATGACATGCCAGCAACAAACGCTGACACTACACATCAAAGTATATTGGTCCAAATTTTGAAAGACAAGCATTGTAATTTTGAATCTGTGAAGTAAGTGTGGAAGAGGTGAAACAATTGTCTATCAACAATGACAAGTCACCGGGGTCTGACAACGTGGATAGAAAATGATTGAGGATAATAGTGGATGATATTGCCACTCCAATTTGCCATATCTTCAATTTAAGCCTACTAGAAAGTGTGTTCCCTCAGGCCTGGAGGGAGGCAAGTCTTTCCGCTACCTAAGAATAGTAAAGCACCCTTTACTGGCTGAAATTGCTGACCAATCAGCCTGTTACCAACCATTACACTTTTTGAAAAAATTGTTTAACCAGATACAATGCAATCATAGCCTGCTGTTGGAAAAACTTGTTATGGCTTTACACCCCCTGCTATTTTGTGGATAAAAAGCTACCTGTCTAACAGAACACAGAGGGTGTTCCAGAATGAAAGCCAGTACAACAGAATCAAGGTATAATCGGGAATTCCCCAGGGCAGCTGTCTAGGCACCTTACTTTTTTCAATTTTTACTAACGACATGCCTTTGGGTAAAGCCAGTGTGTCTAGGAATGAGGATGACTCAACACTATACACGTCAGCTACCACAGCAACTGAAATGACAGCAACACTTGACAAAGAGCTGAAGTTAGTTTTAGAATGGGTGGCAAGGAATAAGTTAGTCCTAAATATTTCAGGTAACCTTAAGTTACATTGGCCTACTATACTAATTCTGTAGCTGTATTGTTAGAGGAGCGTAAAGATAAAGATTTTGTTGGGGCGCCAGGCAGGTATTAACCTGCTGAAAGGAAAAGAGTAGAGTAGTGCTACCAGGCACACATCAGCAGAAGATACTGAATAGAGTGGAGCCTGTTGGCCAGATAGCCAGTGGAGACTAGAGTGGAGCCTGTTGGCCAGATTGCCAGTGGGGAGAGAACATAAGACCCACCATATAAAACGCCCGTCACAGCCCAGGGGTAACCCAACCAATAATACCTCATACAATAATAATGGCAGAGCAATTTAATGGCAACTTCATAGAAACAATTCGCAAGAAAGAACCCAATCATCAACATTAGAGGATTTGCAATAATCTGTATTACCTCCCAGTGGTGGAGTGCAGGGGGGTATGCATGGGTGTGTGGGTGGGTGTGTTCATAGACAACAAAGGCCTTAAAATGTAAACAGTCCCACAAAAAATCAATACAATTCAAACGACAATAAACATGAGCTCTCACGCAAACTCCCTCTAACTTCTTATGGACAGAAGTCTGTTTCTGGACGGTAGCGTCCCACCTGGCCAACATCCGGTGAAATTGCAGAGCGCGAAATTCAAACTACAGAATTATAAATATTTAACTTTTATAAAATCACAAGTGTAATACATCAAAATAAAGCTTAACTTCTTGTTAATCCAGCCGCTGTGTCAGATTTCAAAAAGGCTTTAAGGCGAAAGCACACCATGTGATTATCTGAGGCCAGCACCCCGCGTACAAAAGCATGAAAAACATATTTCAACCAGGCAGGTGTGCCACGAAAGTCAGAAATAGCGATATAATAAATGCCTTACCTTTGATCTTCTTCTGTTGGTTCTCCAAAAGGTCCCAGATACATCACAAATTGTCCTTTTGTTCGATAAACTCCTTCTTTATATCCATAAAAACTCAGTTTAGCTGGCGCGCTTCAGTCAATAATCCACCCAGTTTCCCTCCATCAAAATGCATACAAAATGAATCCCAAACGTTACTAATGAACTTTTCCAAACAAGTCAAACAACGTTTATAATCAAACCTTAGGTACCCTAATACGTAAATAAACAATCAAATTTAAGACGGAGAATCGTTATTGTCTTTACCGGAGAAAAATACCAAAGAACGCGCTCTCTTCCACGCGCTTGGAAACACTACAGCCAAAATGGGAGCCACCTAGAAAAGCTACAATTTCTGGCTTATTTTTCCAAAAAACAGCATTAAACTCTTTCTAAAGAAGATCTAAAGCTCTTAAAGTGACAGCGCATGGTGAAGGCTCCATGCAGGATTTCGCCACAATTTCTCTGTATAAAATGGCCCATAACTTTAACACTAGCAGAGATCCTGGAACTGATATACCCTTACAGTATATTATATTCAACAAGATATACAAAAATCAACATTTATATTTTCAATATTCATGTAAGAAATGTTTGAATGAAATCCGAATACTACTCATATTACAGAACAAGTGGTAAAGATTCATATGACACCCATTGTTGATTTGTAGCCTGTAGCATCTAATGATGAAACATTATGGAGTCTTGAAGGAGGTCTGTAGCATCTAATGATGAAACATTATGGAGTCTTGAAGGAGGGCTGTAGCATCTAATGATGAAACATTATGGAGTCTTAAAGGAGGACTGTAGCAGCTAATGATGATACATTATGGAATCTTAAAGGAGGACTGTAGCAGCTAATGATGAAACATTATGGAGTCTTAAAGGAGGACTGTAGCATCAAATGATGAAACATTATGGAGTCTTAACCTTTCACGAGTATCAACCCCGTATCCGGGATCACCCCCCCACCCCCCCCACACTGATTAGCATCGCTAGCATAGCTTCACAAGTAAATAGTAGCATCTAAATATCATTAAATCACAAGTCCAAGACACCAGATGAAAGATACAGATCTTGTGAATAAACCCATCATTTCTGTTTTTTAAAATGTTTTACAGGGAAGACACAATATGTAAATCTATTAGCTAACCACGTTAGCAAAATACACCATCTTTCTTTGTCCACCATTTTCTCTCTCCACCACTAGCTATCACCAATTCGGCTAAACTAAGATATTGATAGCAACAAACCAAGAAAAAAACTCATCAGATGACAGTCTGATAACATATTTATGGTATAGGATAGGTGTTGTTAGAAAAAAGTGCATATTTCAGGTAGAAATCACAGTTTACAATTGCACCGACCATCACAAATCGACTAGAATTACTAGATAGAGCAACGTGTATGACCAATTTACTCATCATAAAACATTTCATAAAAATAGACAAAGCATAGCAATGGAAAGACACAGTTCTTGTGATTTCAGACCATATTTCAGATTTTCTAAGCGTTTTTCAGCGAAAACACAATAAATCGATAAGTTAGCATACCACATGTTCAAACGTTAGTAGAGCATGAATTCAAGGCAAAGGGAGCTATAACGTTATCATCGCCAAAATATATTAATTTTTTCACTAACCTTCTCAGAATTCTTCCGATGACACTCCTGTAACATCATTTTACAACATACATATACAGTTTGTTCGAAAAGGTGCATATTTAGCCATACAAAACCGTGGTTATACAATGGAAATAGTCACAACTCAAGCATCAAAATGAGGGACGTCAGCTTTCAGAGTGATCTAGTTTAATCCAAAGCTAATCATATACTTGACTAAAAAATACAGAGTTGACAGGAATCGAAAGACAAATTAGTTCTTAATGCAACCGCTGACTTACATTTTTAAAATTATCCTTACTTTTCAATACAGGGTTCGCCAAGTGAAGCTATACCAAACAAAATGGCGAAATATGCGTTTAAAATATTTCGACAGAACAACGATTTATCATATTAAATATTGCTTACTTTGAGCTGTTCTTCCATCAGATTCTTGGGCAATGTATTCTTTCTTGGGTTTAATCTTCTTTTGGTCGAAAGATGTCCTTTGTCCGTCTAAATGCCCGCTAACGTTCGACCGGGACCCCGAAATGTGCCCGGTGCTTCACATAGAAATGCATCAAAATCGCACTAAACGGATATAAATTGCTATAAAACGGTTTAAATTAACTACCTTATGATGTTTCTAAGTCCTATATCGAATTAAATTACAGACGGATACATTTCAAGTTGATAACCGAGCCTGTGAAAATGGCATCCGGAGGTCCCTTCCTGCGTAAGGGCGAGCGTCGAAAGGGGGGCTACTCTCACTCCTTGGTCTTTTATAACCTCTGAGAGCTACGGAGAAGGCCCATTCCACTTCTCATTGGTTACTGACATCCAGGGGAAGGCGGGTGCAGTTCGTGTCGTTCCATAGGATAGACAGAGACCTTAAAAACTGATCTGAAACCAGAGCTTCGCTCTCAGACCTTTCACTGTCTGTCATGGATTTCGCTGTAGAAAGAGTTCTGGGTCACCCACAGACATCATTCCAACTTTGTATGAAACTAGAAAGTGTTTTCTATCCAATAGAATTAATAATATGCATATTGTACGAGCAAGAATTGAGTACTAGGCAGTTTAATTTGGAGACGACAAAATGCTAATTCGGAACAGCACCCCCTGTAGTCGCAAGAAGTTAAAGGAGGACTGTAGCATCTAATGATGAAATATTATGGAGTCTTGAAGGAGGACTGTAGCAGCTAATGATGAAACATTATGGAGTCTTGAAGGAGGACTGTAGCATCTAATGATGAAACATTATGGAGTCTTAACTTCTTATGGCTAGTGGAACCCCTCGACAACATTCCGCTGAAAAGGCAGAGCGCTAAATTCAAAAATATTTTTGAGAAATATGTGACTTTGATGCATTCACAAGTGCAATACACCAAATTAAAGCTTAACTTCTTGTTAATCTACCCATCGTGTCCGAATTTCAGAAAAGCTTTACAGCGAAAGCACACCATATAATTATGTTAGGTCAGAGGCTAGTCACAAAAACACACACAGCCATTTTCAAGCCAAAGAGAGGAGTCACAAATAGCAGAAATAGAGATTAAATTAAATGTATCACTAACCTTTGATGATCTTCATCAGATGGCACTTATAGGACTTCATGTTACACAATACATGTATGTTTTGTTCGATAAAGTTCATATTTATATCCAAAAATCTCAGTTTTTTTTCAGAGGCACATCAATTTACAGAAATACTCATAATAAACATGTAAAAGTTGATAAAAGATACAAGTATTATGCACAGAATTATAGATATACTTCTCCTTAATGCAACCGCTGTGTCAGATTTCAAAAAAGCTTTACGGAAAAAGCAAACCATGCAATAATCCGAGTACGGCGCTCAGACACAAGCCATGCAGATACCCGCCATGTTGTTGAGTCAGAAATAGCGTTTTAAATATTCACTTACCTTTGATGATCTTCATCAGAATGCACTCCCAGGAATCCCAGTTCAACAATAAATGTTTGTTTTGTTCGATAAAGTCCAACATTTATGTCCAAATACCTCCTTTTGTTAGCGCGTTTGGTAAACAAATCCAAAACTCACGAGGCGCGGGCAAGTCCAGGCGAAAGTTCAGATGAAAAGTTCAAAAATGTATATTATAGTTTGTAGAAACATGTCAAACGATGTATAGAATCAATCTTTAGGATGTTTTTAACATTAGTCTTCAATAATGTTCCAACCGGAGAATTCCTTTGTCTTTAGAATTGCAATGGAACGCAGGTCGCTCTCACGTGTAGGCACATGATCAGCTCATGCCACTCTGGCAGAACTCTGGTTGAAACAGCTCTCATTCCCCCCTCCTTCACAGTAGAAGCCTCAAACAATGTTCTAAGACTGTTGACATCTAGTGGAAGCCTTAGGAAGTGCAATATGACCCCATAGACACTGTACATTCGATAGGCAATGAGTTGAAAACTATAAACCTCAGATTTCGCACTTCCTGGTTGGATTTTTCTCAGGTTTTCGCCTGCCATATGAGTTCTGTTATACTCACAGACATCATTCAAACAGTTTTAGAAACTTCAGAGTGTTTTCTATCCAATAATACTAATAATATGCATATCTTATATTCTGGGGATGAGTAGCTGGCAGTTTAATTTGGATATGCTTTTCATCCAAACGTGAAAATGCTGCCCCCTATTCTAGAGAAGTTTTTAACGAATGCACTGTGTGTGTATACTGAACCAAAATATAAACAACGATTTACAATTTATATGAGTCAGTAATTGTAAATAAATAAACGAGGCCCTAATCTATGGACTTTACATAACTGGGCAGGGGCGCAGCCATTGCTGGGCCCTGGAGGGCATACGCCCACCCATTGCGGAGCCAGGCCCAGCCAATCAGAATTGGTTTTTCCCCACTAAAGGGCTTCATTACAAAGAGAAATACAACTCGGATGGCTGGTCTCAGACGATGTGGAGGTCCTGGGCTGGCGTCGTTATATGTGGTCTGTGGTTGTGAGGCCAGTTGGATGTACTGCCAAATTCTCTAAAACAATGTTGGAGGAGGCTTCTGGAAGAGAATTTAACATTCAATTATCTGGTAACAGCTGCAGTGGATATTCCTGCAGTCAGCATGCCAATTGCACGCTCCCTCAACTTGAGACATCTGTGGCATTGTGTTGTGTGACAGAACTGACATTTTAGTGGCCTTTTATTCTCCCCAGCACAAGGTGCACCTGTGTAATGATCATGCTGTTTAATCAGCTTGATATGCCACACCTGTCAGGTGGATGGATTATCTTGGCAAAGAATAAATGTTAACTAACAGGGATGTAAAAAATTCTGCAATCTTTTTTTTCAGCTCATGAAACATCCAACACTTTACATTTTGCGTTTATATTTTTGTTTATTGTAGTTACTCTCAGTTTTAGGAACATCTTCCCAAATATTTCACTTTATTTTTTACCTAAAATATGACATCAGCGATAGTCAAAATGTTGAAAATCTGTGAACGTCTAAATAAGAAATTGGGCCATTTAAACAGCATGTTTCGAACCCTTTCGACAACGGGGAGATTTTACTGATGTGCTTTGTGTCTTCGACATAAAAACAAGTTTTGGACTTCCACTTAAAATTACTTATTTACTTATTTTATGTTTAAGGAAGTGTGTACAGTTGTGGCCAAAAGTTTTGAGAATGACATAAATATGAATTTTCACAGTCTGCTGCCTCAGTTTGTATGATGGCAATTTGCATATACTCCAGAATGTTATGAAGAGTGGTCAGATGAATTGTAATTAATTGAAAGTCCCTCTTTGCCATGCAAATGAACTGAATCCCCCCCCCCCCAAAACTGGAAGCTTCAAAAGGAGGGTGGTGCTTGGAATCATTGTTCTTCCTCTGTCACCCATGGTTACCTGCAAGGAAACACGTGCCGTCATCATTGCTTTGCACAAAAAAGGCTTCACAGGCAAGGATATTGCTGCCAGTAAGATTGCACCTAAATCAACAATTTATCGGATCATCAATAACTTCAAGGAGAGCGGTTCAATTGTTGTGAAGAAGGCTTCAGAGCGGTTTAATTGTTGTGAAGAAGGCTTCAGGGCACCCAAGAAAGTCCAGCAAGCGCCTGGACGTCTCCTAAAGTTGATTCAGCTGCAGGATCGGGGCACCACCAGTACAGGGCTTGCTCACGAATGGCAGCAGGCAGGTGTGAGTGCATCTGCACACAGACTGATATTTTGCAAAAGGTACAGGGATTGGACTGCTGAGGACTGGGATAAAGTCATTTTCTCTGATGAATCTCCTTTTCGATTGTTTGGGGCATCTGGGAAAAAAGCTTGTCCGGAGAAGACAAGGTGAGCGCTTCCATCAGTCCTGTGTCATGCCAACGGTAAAGCATCCTGACACCATTCATGTGTGGGGTTGCTTTTCAGCCAAGGGTGTGGGCTCACTCACAATGTTGCCTAAGAACACAGCCATGAATAAGGAATGCTACCAACACATCCTCCGAGAGCAACTTCTCCCAACCATCCAGGAACAGTTCGGTGACGAACAATGCCTTTTCCAGCATGAAGGAGCACCTTGCCATAAGGCAAAAGTGATAAGTGGCTCGGGGAACAAAACATCAATATTTTGGGTCCATGGCCAGGAATCTCCCCAGACCTTAATCCCATTGAGAACTTGTGGTCAATCCTCAAGAGGCGGGTGGACAAACAAAAACCCACAAATTCTGACAAACCCCAAGCATTGATTATGCAGGAATGGGCTGCCATCAGTCAGGATGTTTTAGCCCAGAAGTTAATTGACACCAGGGTGGATTGCAGAGGTCTTGAAAAAGAAGGGTCAACACTGCAAATATTGACTCTTTGCATCAACTTCATGTCATTGCCAATAAAAGCCTTTGACACTTATGAAATGCTTGTAATTATACTTCAGTATTTCATAGTAACATCTGACAAAAATATCTGAAGACACTGAAGCAGCAAACTTTGTGGAAATTAATATTTGTGTCATTCTCAAAACCTTTGGCCACAACTGTAGCTCGCATTCTATATCATACAGCTATGAAGATTTAACAAGATTGTTAAATGACTTAAATGTATGAAAGTTATATATTTAGAACCACCTGCTCGATTGGAATTAAGCGACGTCTGTGTCTTGAGTGTCCAAGAACGGTTTAGTTTTTTGTGTTCTGACTTGTAAAACAGAAATAATAAATAAATAATGTAAACATCATCAGTAATTACCAGGAAACTATAAAACATTTGTTTTAAAATCACACCAAGATTGTTAAAACTGGCCTTAGGCTATTGAGCGATCTGATTAGGATTTACCCTCGTAGCAAGGCCTATTTATCATGTGGAGGTTTCATTCAGGTCTCTTTTTTTTTAAAACACACTGTCTTTGGCAGGAGAAAGACCAGACTCAGAGGAACCAGAGCCAGGGACGTCCAAACCAACAAGAAGACACCAGTGTTCCCACTGTGGAAAGTGTTTTAACCAGTTAAGGGACCTGTACCGACATGAGAGAATACACACAGGGGAGAAATCTTACCACTGCTCGCAGTGTGGAAAGTGTTTTAATCTGTTAGGGAACCTGAAACAACATGAGAGAATACACACAGTTGAGAAGCCTTACCACTGCTCACAGTGTGGAAAGAGTTTTAACCATTTAAGGAGCATGAAAGTTCATGAGATAATACACACAGGGGAGAAGCCTTACCACTGCTCCCAGTGTGGCAAGTGTTTTAACCAGTTAGGGAACCTGAAACAACATGAGAGAATACACACAGTTGAGAAGCCTTACCACTGCTCACAGTGTGGAAAGTGTTTCAACCGGTCAGTGGATCTGAAACAACATGAGAGAATACACACAGGGGAGAAGCCTTACCACTGCTCACAGTGTGGAAAGAATTTTAACCATTTAAGGAGCATGAAAGTTCATGAGATAATACACACAGGGGAGAAGCCTTACCACTGCTCCCAGTGTGGAAAGTGTTTCAACTGGTCAGGGGATCTGAAAAAACATGAGAGAATACACACAGGGGAGAAGCCTTACCACTGCTCCCAGTGTGGCAAGTGTTTTAACCAGTTAGGTTACCTAAAACAACATGAGAGAATACACACAGTTGAGAAGCCTTACCACTGCTCCCAGTGTGGAAGGAGTTTTAACCAGACAGGACACCTGAAAGCTCACGAGAAAATTCACACAGGGGAGAAGCCTTAACACTGCTCCCAGTGTGGAAGGAGTTTTAACCAGAAAAGCAACCTCAACCAACATGAGATAATACACAACGGGGAGAAGCCTTACCACTCCTCCCAGGTGCAAAGCTTTTGCCCATTTAGGAAGCGTGAACGAACACATGAGACTGCACATAGAGGAGAAGGCTTACAAAAGCTCTGCCCATTTAGGAAGCGTGAACGAACACATGAGACTGCACATAGAGGAGAAGGCTTACAAAAGCTCAGACTGTGGGAAAACCATATGAAATTGCTTCTTCCAATTATTGATAAACATGTACCTGTTAAGAAACTGACTGTTAGAACTGTAAAGACTCCGTGGATTTATGAGGGATTTAAAAACTGTATGTTTGAAAGAGTTGGGGCAAAAGGAGTGGCTAATAAGTCTGGCTGCACATCTGGCTGGCTTATGTACTGAAAATTGAGAAATGATGTGACCAAACTCAACAAAATAATAAACTTTATTAGGAAGCCAAGATCAATGATATAAAGAATGATGGAAACAAACTTGTAAAAAAACATAATGAATGAAAAGCAGTGCAAGTATTGAATGTTGTAAAGTTAGTGTGGGAGAGGTGGAAAAATTGTTATCAATCAATAATGACAAACCTCCTGGCATTGACAACTGAGATGGAAAGCTACTGAGGATTGTAGCTGACTCTATAGCCACTCCTATCTATCATATTTTTAATATGAGCCTAGAGGAAAGTCTTTGTCCTCAGGCCTGGAGGGAAGCCAAAGTAATTCCACTACCCAAGAGTGGTAAAGCGGCCTTTACTGGTTCTAACAGCAGACCTATGATCTTGTTGCCTGCTCTTAGCAAACTGTTGGAAAAAATTGTGTTTGACCAAATACAATGCTATTTCTCTGTAAACAAATTAACAACAGACTTTCAGCATGCTTATAGAGAAGGACACTCAACATGTACTGACTGACACAAATGACTGATGATTGGTTGTGAGAAATTGATAATAACAAGATTGTGGGAGCTGTACTATTAGATTTCAGTGCAGCCTTTGATATTATTGACCATAACCTGTTGTTGAAAAAACGTATGTGCTGTGGCTTTTCAACCTCTGCCTCTATCTAGTAGAACTCTGAGGGTTTTTAATGGAAGCTTTTCTAATGTCAAACATGTGAAGTGTGGTGTACTGCAGGGCAGCTCTCTAGGCCCTATACTCTTTTCTATTTTTACCAATGACCTGCCACTGGCATTAAACAAAGCATGTGTGTCCATGTATGCTGATGATTCAACCATATAAGCTTCAGCAACCACAGCTAATGAAGTCTCTGAAACCCTTAACAAAGAGTTGCAGTCTGTTTTGGAATGGGTGGCCAGTAATAAACTGGTCCTGAACATCTCTAAAACTAAGAGCATTGTATTTGGTACAAATCAGTCCTTAAGTTATAGACCTCCGCTGAATCTGGTAATGAATTGTGTGGCTGTTGAACAAGTTGAGGAGACTAAAATTACTTGGCATTACCTTAGATTGTAAACTGTCATGGTCAAAACATATAGATTCAATGGTTGTAAAGATGGGGAGAGGTCTAGCCGCAATAAAGAGATGCTCTGATTTTTTGACACCACACTCCAAAAAGCAAGTTCTGCAGGCTCTAGTTTTGTCTAATTCTTGATTATTGTCCAGTCGTGTGGTCCAGTGCTGCAAGGAAAGACCTAGTAAAGCTGCAGCTGGCCCAGAACAGAGCGGCACGTTTTGCTCTTAATTGTAATCAGAGGGCTGATATAAATACTATGCATCCCAGTCTCTCTTGGCTAAGTGTTGAGGAGAGACTGACTGCATCACTTCTTCTTTTTATAGGAAACATGAATGTGTTGAAAATCCCAAATTGTTTGCATAGTCTGTAAGGGAATTCTGCCCTATGTGCACACAAGAGACCACAGGAAAACTTATTTGATCAGAGGTTAGTTTGTTTAATAAGGATTGCACCCCGGAGTTTACACTTACAGCAATTTGCAAGCAAGACACTCAGTTCAAAAGATGGTGTTTTCCCTTTTTATCCCCCACCCCGCCTAGGGTGATGTCCCTTAACTTTAATACCATAAAAGCTCATAATTAATAGTTGCTAATACAAAGATATCTCTGCTAGGCGGAGTTCAGCTTATTGCGTTATTGGCAGTTAGTTTCCCAATCACTCTTCCCCTTATTGCTGTCATGTCAGACTGGAAGTAAGACTGGAACATAGTATCAACAGGAACTCTTAGTTCCCTTTATCCATCTGTTACCTAAAATATAGTTTCAACACACAGACATCTGACTTTGTACAGTTGACCTTTTCATACACTTGCAAGGTGTCTACCACTGATTCTTAATCTCAAGCTAAAGCAAAACATGAATCATTGTACTTTTGTCATCACAGGTGTTCCTATAATGTACAGATATCATCAAAGTTATTACAAGTCAACTTACACACAGCTCTGACACACACACTTATCCCACCAGACATGCCACCGGGGGTCTTTTCACAGTCCCCAAGTTTCCAGAACAAATTCAAGAAAGCGTACAGTATTATATAGGGCCCTTATTGCATGGAACTTCCTTCCATCTCATATTGCTCAAATAAACAGCAAACCTGGTTTCAAAAATACAGATCAAGCAACACCTCGCGGCACAACCACTCTCCCCTATTTGACCGAGGTAGTTTGTGTGTATGCATTGATATGTAGGCTACGTGTGCCTTTTACAAAATGTATGTAGTTCTGTCCTTGACCTGTTCTTGTCTATTGATGTGCTGTATTCTGTGTCATGTTTTGTGTGGACCCCAGGAAGAGTAGCTGCTGCTTTTGCAACAGCTAATGGGGATCCTAATAAAATACCAAACTCTGTTATTCTCTCTGAGCTCAGAAATAAAGAATCTTGGTTTGACTTGGACTCCAGCAGATCCTTATTTTATAATATCCACCACAACTCTCCCACGGATTGCTGTTTATCATTGTCTCAATGAAGAGTTCTTTGTTTTACTTTCCAATAAACATTGATTCCACGTCAAAATAAAAAACATCTTTAACATAATGAACCTTCACTATCTTCATCCCTAAACTAGCAACATTAACTATTGTCTATTGTTATTCTCAGTAACCTTCCTGGCCATATGAAATCCTAGCTAAATACAATGTTCCCTACCAGTTTTCATGTCTTTGGTTATGCAAACATTTGTTTATTTAATTATATTTCTCATTGAGATTAATATTGTTTTAATTCTGTATGGGTCACGCATTGCTTTGGTCATATGTTCCCTTATGGGTCAATGATTTTAATTAGAATATAGCAATTATGCTCTCTCCTCAATCAATTACAGTTTCTTTGGAAAGTATTCAGACCCCTTGACTTTTTCCCATTTTGTTATGTTACAGCCTCATTAAAAAATGTATTAAATGAAACAATTTCCTCAGCAATCTACACACAATACCCCATAATGACAAAGCGGAAACAAGTTTTTTATACATTTTTGCAAATGTTTTAAACACAAAAAAATGATTTACATAAGTATTCAGACCCTTTGCTATATGAGACTCATAATTGAGCTCAGGTGCATCCTGTTTCCATTGATCATCCTTGAGATGTTTCTACAACTAGAATGGAGTCTACCTGTGGTAAATTCAATTGATTGGACATGATTTGGAAAGGCACACACCTGTCTATATAAGGTCCCACAGTTGACAGTGCATCTCAGAGCAAAAACCTAGCCATGAGGTTGAAGGAACTGTCCGTAGAGCTCCGAGACAGGATTGTGTTGAGGCACAGATCTGGGGAAGGGTACCAAAACATTTCTGCAGCATTGAAGGCCCCTGATTTAGCCCCCTGCAGTAAAAGGTTATTCATGGAGTAAAAGGATCTGTTTAAGTCATGAGTAAAGGGCACATCATTAAGAATACAATTATCTTTTTTTTGTGGTCTATATCCTCTCAATCATTTATTCCTTCATAAACAGAAAACGTTTACCTAAACACAACATGTGTGCAAGGGCCCCTCTAGGTTCACAATCTCTTGACCATTAAATCTGGATAACTGACAACTATTTTTTAAAGGGTAAAAGTGATCTGTTTAGGTCGTCAGTAAAGGAAGTATAGTTAAAGAGTACAATGACCCTTTCAAAGAGGATGGTGTGAGGCCTCTGGGGCTTATTTTGGGGGGGTTGACTGAGACATCCCTCGGACAGTCTTTTATGGGGGGTAAAATGTATCTGTTTAGGTCATCAGTAAAGGGGACATCTTAAAGATTACAATGACCCTTTCAACGACAGACATCCCCCGGACCTCCCCCCATAACTATTTTTAAAAGGGTAAATATGATCTGTTTAGGTCGTTAGTAAAACATATGTTTTGAAAGACACCTGGGGGTCCAGGTTGTTAGTTATTTTGTGTACATGTAACCGATGTGAAATGGCTAGCTAGTTAGCGGTGGTGCGCGCTAGCAGCCTTTCAGTCGTTGACGTCACTTGCTCTGAGACATTGAAGTAGTGGTTCCCCTTGCTCTGCAAGGGCCGCGGCTTTTGTGGAGCGATGGGTAACGATGGGTGACTGTTGTTGATGTGTGCAGAGGGTCCCTGGTTCGCGCCCGGGTATGGGCGTAAAGTTATACTGTTACATACATATAGTTCCCCTGTGTGCAAGGGCCCCCCTAGATTCACAACTTCTTGACCCTTAACATTCCCAGCCAAGGGGAGAGACAGAGGGAGAGAAAGAGAGAGAGATATATTTCATTGAAGGTAAATTACATTTTCTTTCAAACCTTTTATTTTATTCAAAAACTTTAGTACAGTCATTTAAACATACATATTACAATTATTAAAGTTTACTATGTAATATTAAATACTAAATTATGTCACTAATGTTTTTTTACTAAAGAACTTTATATAAATCATACATGTTATTATTACATGTAGCAACACCACATGACAACAACATGGTAGCAACACCACATGACAACAACATGGTTGCAACACCACATAACAACAACATGGTAGCAACACCACATGGAAGCAGCACCACATAACAACAACATGGTAGCAACACTACATGACAACAATATGGTAGCGACACCACATGACAAAAACATGGTAGCAACACAACATAACAACAACATGGTAGCAACACAACATAACAACAACATGGTAGCAACACAACATAACAACAACATGGAAGCAACACCACATAACACAACATGGTAGCAACACAACATGGTTGCAACACCACTGACAACAACATGGTAGCAACACCACATGGTTGCAACACCACATGACAACAACATGGTAGCAACACCACATAACAACAACATGGTAGCAACACAACATTGTTATTATTACATGTAGAAACACTACATGACAACAATATGGTAGCAACACCACATGACAAAAACATGGTAGCAACACCACATAACAACAACATGTTAGCAACACCACATGACAACAACATGGTTGCAACCACACATAACAAAAACATGGTAGCAACACTACATGACAACAATATGGTAGCGACACCACATAACAACAACATGGTAGCAACACCACATGACAACAACATGGTAGCAACACCACATGACAACAACATGGTAGTAACACAACATGACAACAACATGGTAGCAACACAACATGGTAGCAACACAACATGGTAGCAGCACAACATGGTAGCAACACAACATGGCAGAAACACAACATGGTAGCAGCACAACATGGTACAAACATTATTGGGCACAGACAAGAGCACAAAGGCAAGAAGGTAGAGACAACAATACATCACGCGAAGCAGCCACAACTGTCAGTAAGAGTGTCCATGATTGAGTCTTTGAATGAAGAGATGGAGATAAAACTGTCCAGTTTAAGTGTTTTTTGCAGCTTGTTCCCGTCGCTAGCTGCAGCGAACTAAAAAGAGGAGCGACCCAGGGAAGTGTGTGCTTTGGAGACCTTTAACAGAATGTGACTGGCAGAACGGGTGTTGTATGTGGAGGATGAGGGCTGCAGTAGATATCTTAGATAGGGGTGAGTGAGGCCTAAGAGGGTTTTATAAATAAGCATTAAACCAGTGGGTCTTGCGACTGGTATACAGAGATAACCAGTTTACAGAGGAGTATAGAGTGCAGTGAGGTGTCCTATAAGGAGCATTGGTGGCAAATCTGATGGCCGAATGGTAAAGAACATCTTGCCGCCCAATGTATCCTACCATGACTATATCCAACCCAACTACATGTGTTTCCACTATCATGTATCCTACCATTACTATATCCAACCCAGCTCCATGTGTTGCCACTATCATGTATCCTACTTGGCTGAAGCTTTGATCCAGTGGAAGAAGTATTGAGGAGCAGGGAGGTTAAAGGTCACTTCAGGATACAGCTGTTACTCTACACTATCCCTAGACAATCCAGTAATGAGAGAAAATGTATAGAATATTTAGGGCTCTATAACATCTCTATCTATATATAACATGTCTATCAAATCCATTTTCTTTTCTTTTTTTAACCTAATTCCATTTTCTCAGTTTTTCCAGGTTTCTGATTTGTCTCTGTTTTTCTGTTTTTCTCTCTAAATCACACTGTTAATAGAATAACAACAACATTGGATGTTCTAAGTCCACAATAATACTTAAACCACATCAGGAGACCACTTTTGAAGTCTGAGAAAAATCTAAGAAATGTTCATTTTTGTGTGTAGATACCCTTTAATTCAAGTGGCACCAGCAAGAGCCTTGCTTGGTTGGTGGTGTCTCTGTAGCACACATGTGATTGCAGAGTCTGCTGAACAAATCACAACTGGATTGATGCAAATAATCATGATATCAATCTGTCAGGTAGGCATAGACTACTTTGTAGTTAACATTTAATTGACAAGGTTTGTGGGAAAGCTTTTCCATCAACCAGAAGATGGTTGTCATTAGCATCATCACCCAACAGCTAAACATAGTGGTAGACAAATGCACTCAGACAGGGGCATTTCAGGGCTGTTTCCTCTTCAGAAAGTTGAAGGAAAATACAAATCACTTAGGCTAATTTAGACGACTTGCAGGCAGTGGGTTCAGAATAACTATGACATAAAAATGAAAACTCTTTAATCTGTCAGCTAATCCTACCTAATGGGCAGGTCAGCCCTGGAGTAAAGTATTGGCTGTAAGAAGTAAGAGAAAACATAACATCTGTTTATTTTTATTTTTATTAGCTCTCATGACATTGCTTGCAAGAATAAACATTGTAATTAATATTTTTCCAATCTGCGTTACCCACTCCAGTCAGCAGATGGCGATTTGAGTCTTTCAGGTGATGCTGCTTGCGTGACGTGTAATCTAGTGGACGGAACTGGAGGCTTCTTCAACAGCGACAAAAGGCTTCTGATTCAACCAACGTGGTGATTTGCTAGCGAATCTAAAACCGAAACATTGAAGCGCTTTAGACCAATCTTGTGTATTTTACTCTTAGTGTTTTGAATATAATTCTGTTTACTTGTCTACTCATTCATTTAAACGTAATTTGCTTGTTAAATTAGCAAATGTGGTAAACTGATAATGCACTAGGCTAATCGACCGGAGCATGAGTTCACTAAGCTCGACGGAGAAAGAAACTCTGATGAAAGGAGAGGAAGAAGCTTTCAGGATGAAAAAGGAGGAAGAGGAGGCTATCACATTGAAAGAAGAAGAGGATGATATTACAGTGAAAGAGGAAGATGGGAAAGAGGTTGTCAAAGTGGAAGAGGAGGAGGTAGAAGCTTTCAGAATCAAAAAGGAGGAAGATGCCATAACATTGAAAGAAGAGAATGTAGTGAAAGAAGAGGAAGAACCTTTTAGAGTAAAAGAGGAAGAGGAGGCTATCTCAATAAAAGAGGAGGAAGACGTTTTGGGAGTGAAAAAGGAGGAGGCTGAAGATCGGATTACAAACAGTGAGTACTGTCTTAAAAACAGGGGCACTATGAAGTTCTTGATTTAATGTATTGTTTTAACGGGGCATTCTAAATCAAATCAAATGTATTTATATAGCCCTTCGTACATCAGCTGATATCTCAAAGTGCTGTACAGAAACCCAGCCTAAAACCCCAAACAGCAAGCAATGCAGGTGTAGAAGCACGGTGGCTAGGAAAAACTCCCTAGAAAGGCCAAAACCTAGGAAGAAACCTAGAGAGGAACCAGGCCATGCGGGGTGGCCAGTCCTCTTCTGGCTGTGCCGGGTGGAAATTATAACAGAACATGGCCAAGATGTTCAAATGTTCATAATTGACCAGCATGGTCAAATAATAATAATCACAGTAGTTGTCGAGGGTGCAGCACCTCAGGAGTAAATGTCAGTTGGCTTTTCATAGCCGATCATTAAGAGTATCTCTACCGCTCCTGCGGTCTCTAGAGAGTTGAAAACAGCAGGTCTGGGACAGGTAGCACGTCCGGTGAACAGGTCAGGGTTCCATAGCCGCAGGCAGAACAGTTGAAACTGGAGCAGCAGCACGGCCAGGTGGACTGGGGACAGCAAGGAGTCATCATGTCAGGTCGTCCTGAGGCATGGTCCTAGGGCTCAGGTCCTCCGAGAGAGAATTAGAGAGAGCATACTTAAATTCACACAGGACACCGGATAAGACAGAAGTACTCCAGATATAACAAACTGACCCTAGCCCCCCGACACATAAACTAATGCAGCATAAATACTGGAGGCTGAGACAGGAGGGGTCAGGAGACACTGTGGCCCCATCCGATGATACCCCCGGACAGGGCCAAACAGGAAGGATATAACCCCACCCACTTTGCCAAGGCACAGCCCCCACACCACTAGAGGTATATCTTTAACCACCAACTTACCATCCTGAGACAAGGCCGAGTATAGCCCACAAAGATCTCCGCCACGGCACAACCCAAGGGGGAGCGCCAACCCAGACAGGAAGATCACGTCAGTGACTCAACCCACTCAAGTGACGCACCCCTCCTAGGGACGGCATGAAAGAGCACCAGTAAGCCAGTGACTCAGCCCCTGTAATAGGGTTAGAGGCACATAATCCCAGTGGAGAGAATTGGAATTGACCCTATACATTTGCAACACAAACAATATTTGACAAAATCATGATGAAAAAGGCCATTTTAGACATATTCATGCCTCTTGATTGTAATAGATGGTCATAAGTTTACGCCTGTTTGCTGTTCTCGTTCACACAGGAGAGAGACGTGACTATCGTGGATCCTCTGGGGAGCCTCAACAACATCCTGATGCTGACGAGGCAGAGAAGAGTCTCTCCAGATCAGAACACCAGATGGTACAGCTTGGTTTGTTCTAGCATACAGCTTGCTCTATCTGGGTCTGGGCTGGGTTTCTGTAAAGCACTTTATGACAACAGTGACATCAGCATCCATAATGATATGTGTCTGTGTCCCCTCTTTATGGTTACCAGGACAACGCTAGCCCTTCCACCCTCCCGGAGTCCGTGTGTCGTGCCTCTCCCGGTAGCACCTTACTGCTGGGTATGAAGAGGTTGTCTGTGCTGCTGGTGGACTGCAGGAAAACAACGGGGCTGAGTGGAACTGTGAGAGGAGGAGAAGAGAAGAAAGGATCAGATTTAACTCATCAAAGTAAGTGCTGTAGTTTAGTTTGAACAAATTAAATAGATCTGCCCACTGGTATCTGTTACCAGGACAACCAGCAGAGTTCTGTTAGTTGACATGAAGATAGACTGGTATCTGTTACCAGGACAACCAGCAGAGTTCTGTTAGTTGACAGGAAGATGGACTGGTGGATATGGATGTTATGAATATCATAACACTGAAAAAGGATTCTGCCAATGAAAAGAGAGAAACCAATAGACCATATAAAACCTTGATGAAAGTTAGCTTTAGAGAGAAAGTTAAAAGATGATCCAATGTAAGGTGCTTGTTTTACAAAAACTTTTCCTTAAAACATTATGGATGTTACATTGCCTGTCCCAGTCAAAACCCCTATCTTTACAAGACTGTTGAACAGACAAACTAAATTCAAGACACTGTTAATTAATTAACTAATACTGGAGGAAAGCTGTGATCAGGCTGCCCACTCAAGAGAAGGCTTCAAACTGTAACCAGTGCCGTCAACCTTGTTCAGGTTATCAATCAACCTACCAGGGTAGTTACAAACAGTAGAGGAATGTAATCATCAACATGTTTTGGTCATATCTTTACTAATGCTGCAGAAATGTGTTTGAAAGCAGTTTCCAGATCCATCAGATGTAGTGATCACAATATAGTAGCCATGTCTAGGAAAACCACAGTTCCAAAGGCTGGGCCTAATATTGGGTAAAAGAGGTCATACAATAAGTTTTGTAGTGATTCCTATGTTGTTGATGTAAATAATATTTGTTGGTCCTTGGTGTGTAATGATGAGCAACCAGACGCTGCCCTTGACACATTTGAAATTGCTTATCCCAGTTACTAATAAGCATGCACGCATTAAGAAAATGACTATAACTGTTAAATCCACGTGGATTGATGAAGAATTAAAAAATGGTTTAATGAAGAGGGAGGCAAAAGAGATGGCAAATAGGTCTGGCTGTATACCTGATTGGCAAACGTATTGCAAATTGAGAAATCATGTGACTAAACTGAATAAAAAGAAGAAGAAACTACACTATGAAACAGATAAATGACATGAAGAATGATAGTAAAAATCTTTGAAGCATCTTCAATTAAATTTTGGGCAACAATGACATGTCACCTGTGTCTGACAACGTGGATGGAAAATTGAGGATAATAGCGGACGATATTGCCACTCCTATTTGCCTTGTCTTTAATGTAAGCCTACTAGAAAGTGTGTTCCCTCAGGTCTGGAGGGAAGCTAAAGTCATTCACGGATTGGACTGCTGAGGACTGGGGTAACGTCATTTTCTCTGATGAATCCCCTTTCCCGAATGTTTGGGGCATCCGGAAAAAGCATCCTGAGACCATTCATGTGTGGGGTTGCTTCTCAGCCAAGGGTGTGGGCTCACTCTCAATGTTGCCTAAGAGCACAGCCATGAATAAAGAAGGGTACCAACACATCCTCCGAGAGCAACTTCTCCCAACCATCCAGTAACAGTTCGGTGACGAACGATGCCTTTTCCAGCATGATGGAGCACCTTGCCGTAAGGAAAAAGTGATAACTAAGTGGCTCGGGGAACTAAGTGGCTCGGGGAACAAAACATCAATATTTTGGGTCCATGGCCAGGAAACTCCCCAGACCTTAATCCCATTGAAAACTTGTGGTCAATCCTCAAGAGGTGGGTGGACAAACAAAAACCCACAAATTCTGACAAACTCCAAGCATTGATTATGCAAGAATGGGCTGCCCTCAGTCAGGATGTGGCCCATAAGTTAATTGACAGCATGCCAGGGAGGATTGCAGATGTCTTGAAAAAGAAGGGTCAACACTGCAAATATTGACTCTTTGCATCAACTTCATGTCATTGTCAATAAAAGCCTTTGACACTTATGAAATGCTTGTAATTATACTTCAGCATTCCATAGTAACATCTGACAAAAATATCTAAAGACACTGAAGCAGCAAACTTTGTGGAAATTAATATTTGTGTCATTCTCAAAACTTTTGGCCGCGACTGTAGGTCGCATTCTGTATCATACAGCTATGAAAGAAGTTATATATTTAGAACCTAGAACTGTTTCGTTTTTTGTGTTCTGACTTGTAAAACAGAATGAATAAATAAGTAATGTAAACATCAGTAATGACCAGTAAACTCTACAACATTTGATTTAAAATCACACCAAGATTGTTAAAACTGGGCTGAGGTTATTGAGGGATCTGATTAGGATTTACCCTCGTAGCAAGGCCGTTTTATCATGTGGAGGTTTCATTCGGGTCTCTATTTTAAAAAAAACACACTGTCTCTGGCAGGAGAAAGACCAGACTCAGAGGAACCAGAGCCACGGACGTCCAAACCAGCAAGAAGACACAAGTACAGTACTTTTTATTGATTTTTGAAGACCCCCAGACAATTTAGAGAAAAAAATATGGGTTGACCATTAAGCAAAAACAAGCCTTTTTTTGAGGCTGCATATATCCCAAATAGGAAAGTCACAGTCATAGCTCACACATGCTCTGTTCCAGTGTGACTAGACATATTATTTGAGACCATTTTGGGAAAGTTTTGAGCTTTTTTCGATTTTTAAACACCCCCAGACAATTTAGACAAATAGGCCATGATTTGAACATACAGTAAAAACAACCTTGGTTTGAGGCTGAACATACAGTAAAAACAAGCCAGTTTTGAGGGTGCATAGATCCGTGATCATAGATCAGTGATGTATCACACATGCTCTGTTCCAGTGTGACTAGAGCTATAATTTGAGACCATTTGTGTAAACATTGGAGCTTTTTTGAGATTTTAGACATCCGCAGACTAATTTGAAAAACAAACCTGAATTGAATTTTCAGCAAAATTGTTCACATTTTTGAGCGTGCATAGATCCATAAATTGGACAGTCACAGTGATGTATCACACATGCTCTGTTCCAGTGTGACTAGGTCTCTAATTTGAGACAATTTTTGTAAACATTTGAGCTTTTTTACCGTCCCACATATCCCAGAGAGGTTTTAAGTAATAACTTCATTACATGTACTTATTGTGCATTTACTGTCTTACAGAAAACAAAGAAGGATCCCTATTGTGTGCAGATTTTGCATGAAGAACCAGGAAAACATATCTATACATCTCAGCAGAGTCTGCATGAAGACAGAATCAAAACAAAAGATTGATCAGGAAGTTCGTAATTCCCGCGACTCCATGATAGAGCATCTTTGGCACGGCAGGATTATTGACTACAGAATACTCAGCTGTATTGTGACACAACAGGACGCACTCCAACCTCTGATTAAGAACCGTGAACAAATGGGTCATTTTGTTACGAACAAGCCAGAAGCCAAACTAATAACTGGGTAAGCTACTATTTTGCACTGATAAAATAATATATGTGCAAGTTACATGCTATTGGAACTCATTTGAACTGTTGTCCAATTATGTTTGATTGTAAAATAATATAAATGTTTTTGTTAATCTGTATGATATTTCAGCCAAGTGGAAGTGGCTCAAGTGTTGGCACCAACTACAGATGAAAATATAGATGAAGAATCAGACGTCAACATGGAAGATGACCAGTCGGCGCTGTACCAACCGTAAGTAAATACAAATAGAAATCATTTTCATTAACAAGTACTACGTAGAAGTATATAAGCAAACATGGATGTATTTTATTTATTCTAATCTGCATACCAAATATTTTCTAGACCATTTAACCAGGTATGGGACACCAAACTGAGAAAGGTGATGCAAAGCAGTGGTTTATACCAAAAGCACCCTCTGGATTGTGATCTGCTGGCTGGATTTGGGAAATATCTCCGTGACGACAACAAAATTCCCAATTTCAAACAGGAGGTATGTACAGAGATGTTACTTTAATTTAACTTTTTACATATTTTAATGAGAATTAATAGATTTTAAAGTAGTTATTAACTATGTAATTAATATTATTTTCATGTACAGGTTGCAAATGTGTCAAGGTTTTTGTTTTACATGGACTCAAACAAACCATCGCTGGATTTTGTTAATAACTTGGAAAAAAGCAGATCATTTTTTACCAAGCTTGCAGACATCGGACAGAAGAAGCAAACCATTGCCAACTACATGAAGAATTTGAAGAGATTTATTCGCTACAACATCACCACTACAAGCCTTATTCAGACAGACAGAGCCGTGTTTGAGCAATGCAAGCATTTCCTCCTATGCTTGAATGAACTGCAGAAGTCCATGAGCAAGCAGGTGTCTCAGGAAACTACTGGGAAAAGGTATATATTTCCAATTGATCCTCACAGAATTGTATTTTATTTTAAATAAGTGTGTATTATCAACGTTCTTAAAATAATGTATGTATTAATGTTTTTCTGCAGATACATACAGATGGTGTCAGTTGCGAAGACACCAAAAGAATGTTGGGAAATTTTGAGGGTGGCGAAGAACGAATTTCTGTGTATCATTGGGAAGGCCATGAATGAAGAATCCTTGCTGGAAACTGAACAACTGCATGTTCTGTACTACCTTGAGTCTCTGCTCATGCTCAAACATCTCCAAAGGGCTGGAGTGATCAAACATTTGACCGTAAGTTAACTAATGTCATAAATTTGCTATAATGTTGAATTGTATTTGCTTCTTTGGCATTTGTTTTATTAATATGTCACTGTTCCAATTGCAGCTGAGCGAATGGCTCTCGAGGAGCGCGTGCAAGTTGCCAGATGGTGAGAATTGGACTGTCGTCGGTGTTAAGAAGCACGAAACAGCAACTCAGCAAGTTGCAACCATTTTGTTAGATGAGGAGGAACATGCAGTAAGTATATTTACTACAATCTGTTATTGTGAATGTGATTTAATACAGGATCCGGGATCCTCCTCATCAGAAACGCTGACTAGCATAGCCTAGCCTAGCGCCACAGGGAATATCATATAATATATTTTCATGAAATCACAAGTCCAATACAGCAAATGAAAGATAAACATCTTGCGAATCCAGCCAACATGTCCGATTTTTAAAATGTTTTACAGCGAAAACACAACATATATTTATGTTAGCTCACCACAATAGCCCAAAACACAACGGCAGTTTTTCACCGTAAAGATAGCTTTCACAAAACCCACAAATAGAGATAAAATTAATCACTAACCTTTGAACAACTTCATCAGATGACAGTCTTATGACATCATGTTATACAATACGTTTATGTTTTGTTCGAAAATGTGCATATTTATAGTTACAAATCTGGGTTCTACATTGCAGCCATGGTCACAAATGGCACCAAAATGTCCGGAGAAATTTTAGACAGCCACGTAATCTAACAGAAAAACTCATCATAAACTTTGCTGAAAAATACAAGTTGCATATATAATTAAAGATACACTGGTTCTTAATGCAACCGCTGTGTTAGATTTAAAAAAAAATATATACTTTAGTACAAAGCACAGCATGCAATAATCTGAGACAGCGCTCAGCCATTCTCCGCCATGTTGGAGTCCAAAGAGTCCACCAAAATACGAAATTACATCATAAATATTCCCTTACCTTTGATGATCTTTCATCAGAATGCAGTGCCAGGATTCCTAATTCCACAATAAATCGTTGTTTTGTTTTAGATTGTCCATTTCTTCTGTCGGATTAGCAACTTTGGCTTGCATAGTGGAGCTCACGTGTCCATGAAGATTTTACGCATGAACGAAAAATTCAAAAAGTCATAATAGTCGAATAAACTGGTCAAACTCAGTTGAGAATCCATCTTTAGGATGTTTTTCAGAAATCAATCCAATAACTTCCCAGACGGAGCATTTCTTCGTGTCTACCTAATGCATTGCAGAAAACGATATGACAAACCGAAGTGCGTAGCCAAGTACTACTAATATGGCTGACCTCTCACTCCAACGAGTCCCATCCGGTCCCAGGAAAGGCTAGAGACTTCATTCCACGTTCTACTGCCTGTTGACATCTAGTGGAAGGCGTGTGAAGTGCATACAGATCCATAAATAAAAGACAATTGAATAGGCAATGCCTTTCACAGAGACCCATTTCAGAATTTTCACTTCCTGTTTGGAAGTTTGCCTGCCAAATGAGTTCTGTTTTTCTCACAGATATAATTCAAACAGTTTTAGAAACTTCAGAGTGTTTTCTATCCAATAGTAATAATAATATTCATATCATATGATCTAGGACAGAGTACGAGGCCGTTTAAATTGGGCACGATTTTATCCAGAAGTGAATCGGGTGCCCCCTATTTACATGTATTAATGTTGTCTATATTTTCAGTGGTTCGATGTGTACTACCGACATGTTCGACCAGCTTTTCTTAAAAACTCTGATGACATGCAAGAAGATGAGAGATTCTTCATTTCCACAACCGGGAAACCCATCTACAACCCATCCAATGACCTACAAAGGTTTCATGCCAAGTAAGTACACCACTGTTAAGGAGAACACTGTTTAATCATTCCACAATACTTTTTGGACAGTACAGTTTTCTGAAACCAAACTGTTTTTCTTGTTCTTTCATCAGATACAACTTGCCCAACATCACGAGCCAGGTAGCAAGAAAAGTTTTTGAGACAAATACCAAAGCCAGCTTCACAGACCAAGAGATGTCCCTTGTTGCTGACTACTTGGCCCATACAACTGCTACAACTAAAAAGCATTACTGCTTGAAGACAACAGTCAATGCCTGCATGGAAATGAAGCTGATCTCCAAAGTTGCCATGTCCATTGAATCTGAGTAAGTATTTACACAAATTATATAAATTACACTTTACATTGTCTTGTAAATGCTGCTACATATAGATACAAATGTGTTATGTTCCCTTTTTCAAGTAGTGAGACTGCAGGCCCCTCCTGTGCAAGCACAAGGAGAAAAGGAGCATTGTCCAGCAGCAAAAAGTTGGATGAGGCACAGACCTTGAAACTCTTCTATGAACACTTCCCTGTCACAATTGATGGACAATCAATCAAGACGAAGGACAGACGACTGATTGCAGGAACGTATGAGAGATACTGCTATGACAAGTGGAGAAGCCAGCAAGAGAAAATGAGACGTGATTATGTGATCGGTATGAAGCAGCTAAAATACACTAAACTAAATACAATTTTGTTATATTATATATTACAAAAATGTACTTTATTTAGTCAGTAAATAAAGTACTACTTGATAAGGGCTTCTACTATTGAATAAATGAAATTATTAATAACACTTATTTTTTGGTTACAGCGCACTTCCCCAGAAGACAGCCCACTGCAAGTCAAGTAGAGAGATACATTGAAAGGCAGAACTGGGAGAAGAACAAAGTGAAAGTGGAGAATGTCCTTTGTTACTGGCAACCTTCAATTAACACTGACACACCAAAAGACAACAAGGCAATTAAGAAGCTGGTGAAGTCCCAGAAGTGGAAAGGACTGTACATTGCCACTGACCCTGATAAAGGAAAAAAAGGTCATGACGACACGTCCATTTGCTAAAGGGGAAGTTGTCTGTGACTACCACGGTCTCCCACTCTCAGGGAAGCAGGGGAAAGAATTGTTGGAAGCAACAGATAATGACGAGATGGGGTTCCTTTACTTCTACAAGGAATCGTCAGGGAAAACGTACTGTATAGATGCAAAGACTGTGCCCTGCCCTTGCCACCCAGAGATGGACACAATTGGACGTAGGATAAATCATTCTAGAAAGAGAAGCAACATAAAGGGTCAGCTTCAGCAATTAGAAGAGGATGGCAACGTGTGGAACATCATCCTTTTCATTGCCCTACGAGACATTCAGGTGCAACAAGAACTGTTATTTGACTATGGGGTGTCAAGAAAATCTTTTGTTGGAGAAGGAGAAGATTTGGAATGGCTTGACAACTAGGTCCGTCAGCTTGAAATCTGATGGGTCTCAAAACAACCCCCCTTGGGTGGTGCTGTGGCGGAGATAAGAGAGTGACCTTTGGAAGTGATCTTCCCAGCCTGTCAACATTTCGTTTTCTTCTGTTGTTATACATATTGAAAGAGAATGTGCAATATTAAATAATAGATCATCACACACAAACATGGCTTCATCGTTGTTCACAGTTTATTCATAGTTTCTCACCATTTTTAATTATCGCATATGATCATAGTTTGAATATAGTTGGCCATAGTTTCTAAATGTACTTTCTAATTGTATTTTCTAGTCTGAGAAGTTTTGGTACAATAATAAAGTCAAATGCAACCGAACAGGCCAGAAGCAATTGTTTGTCCCTGTAGTTTTGAATGTTTCCCTGTCAGAACATTGTTGAGAGGCTAAGAGAATGACCTTTGGAGGTGATCTTCCCAGGATGTCAACATTTCGTTATCTTCTGTTGCAGAGGGGAGGGGCAGTTCAGTGAGCTGGAGCCTTTGATTGCCCTGCCTATGGGAGCCTGTCAGATATGTTCAAAATATCTGTAAGATATATCTGTAAAATATTTTGAGCTACAAACATACTTCTTCTATTTGGAGAGTTTTTTTTTTTTACCATTCAGGGATCTACTATCAAACAGTCAAGAAATCATTAAAAGATTAATGTTTACACTGCTCCACTGCTGTGACAAGTGGAGAAGCCAGCAAGAGGAAAGGAGATGATTTATGTGATTGGTAAGGTGCACCTAAAATACAGTAAACTGAATACAATTTTGTTGTATTAGGTATTACGAAAATGGGCCATGATTTGAACATACAGTAAAAACAAGCTTGTTTTGAGGCTGCATAGATCCATAGATTGGACAGTCACAGCGATGTATCACAAATGCTCTGTTCCAGTGTGACTAGACCTATAATTTGAGAGCATTTTGGGAAAGTTTTGAGCTTTTTTCCATTTTTAAACATCCCCAGACATTTACACCCTCTTCCCCAGAATTTCAAGGGCCCGGGAGAGCTCACCGGACGCCGCCGGAACCGCAACGGTTTCCCTTCACAAAGAAAAGAGAACTCTCCCCGGGGCTCCCGCCAGCTTCTCCGGGATCGGTCGTGTTACCGCACTGGACGCCTCGCGGCGCACATCTCCGCCACTCCGGATTCGGGGATCTGAACCCGACTCCCTTTCGGTTGGCCGGGGGCGACGGAGGCCATCGCCCCTCCCTTCCGAATGCCGTTCGCCCATCTCTTAGGACCGACTGACCCATGTTCAACTGCTGTTCACATGGAACCCTTCTCCACTTCGGCCTTCAAAGCTCTCGTTTGAATATTTGCTACTACCATCAAGATCTGCACCCGTGGCGGCTCCACCCGGGCCCGCACCCTAGTCTTCCGTTCTCACCGCAGCGGCCCTCCTCCTCATACATGTGACATTTAAAAAAATAAATAATACTTTTTATTCTACAATAACCTTTACCCCCTCCTTTTGGGAATGTCTCCTCACTTCCAGTAGATTAGATTTCATAAAGATGTATCCAAAGGAGCAATAGAGTTGGAGAACATGCGCCCGTGTATTTTGTTCTCTTTGAGGTCCATTTTCTCCAAAACCTAAACCTAACCCGCCAGAGCCCTGTTCTCCTATTGAACAAACTGCTATTTTGAAATGTTGAAAAAGTTGTGTTCATAGGAAGCATGGGCTGTTTTCTCTCAAGACAAAAAAGTAGGCCCAAAATGAGGCCTGACCTAAATTGAAAGTGATTTTGGGTAACAGCGGCCAATCCGTTGAGGCTAGAAACACAATTAAACCACAGGAATGTTTTTGAGGTCCTCCATATATTCTCTGACCATGTGAAATGAACCCTTAACAGTGAATAAATTCCAAAATGTACCTTACTTCTCTCTTAACTGCTAGGTCCATCTGCTTGAAATCTAATGGGACACAATACTATCCATTAACATGTTTGGTTCTACATATTAGAGTAAGAACTTGACGGACAAATATTCTCAGAACCCAACAAACCTCTCTTTAAAAATTTAAAAACTGTAATTTCTGTAATATGTTTAGCCATGCAAGTTTGACTGAAAATGTCAGGTCCTCACGGGTGATTTGCCTTGCAAAATCACCTACAATGACAGCTCATCAGGCTACTATAAGGATTACCTTTACTGATTTAAGCTATGGACCTGGAGCCACAGGAAAGGCTTAAATTGTCCCTGTAGTTTGAATGTTTCCCTGTCAGAAAATTGTTGATAGGCTAAGAGAATGACCTTTGGAGGTGATCTTCCCAGGATGTCAACATTTCGTTATCTTCTGTTGCAGAGGGGAGGGGCAGTTCAGTGAGCTGGAGCCTTTGATTGCCTTGCAGAGGGGAGCCTGTCAGATATGGTCAAAATATCTGTAAGATATATCTGTAAGATAATTTGTGATACAAACATACTTCTATTTGGAGAAGGTTTTTTTCCCATTCATGGATCTACTATCAAACAGTCATGAAATCATAAATAAATGAATGTCTACACTAAAGTATGTGGATTTGATGGTTTCTAACCTTAAAGGGCCAAGAACCAAAGTACAAATGCCAATGAAGTCCCTGCTCAGCCCTGATCCTTTAATTTTTTTCAATTCTGGTTTCTTCTTAAGTTCCGGCCTTTCTAGGGAGTTTTTCCTAGCCACCATGCTTCTACACCTGCATTGCTTGCTGTTTGGGGTTTTAAGCTGGGTTTCTGTACAGCACTTTGAGAAATCAGCTGATGTGAGAAGGGCTTTATAAATAAATTTGATTTGAGTCAATGCCATGTCTGTTGTCTTTTGTCATAGAGAGAGAGAATCTATTTCATAAAGGTATCCATTAAGATAGGGAGAGAGTGTGTACATTCTAGGCCCAGAATGAAGCCTGACCTAAATTTAAGGTGCTTTTGGGTTACAGCAGCCAAACCGTGGAGGCTAGAAACACAATTCAACCACAGGAATGCTTGGGAGGTCCTCCTTATTTACTCAGACCAATGAAATGAACCCTTAAAACAGTGAATGAATTCCTAAATGTGCCTTAGTTCTCTCCCCTTAGGAATACATTGCCTGCTGCTCGAAATTCAACTGGATGACTAAGTGGGTTAGGGTTACCCTAGAAAACTATCATCAATGACAACTAATCAGGCTACTATAAGGATTACTTGTGTTGTTTTTCAGCTTCCTGGAGCAACCGGAAGTGGTTAAGTAAACCCTAAAAGAGGTATTCAACCCTCTGAAAACAATCAGTTTTTAACATAAAGGCTTTAAACTCAGGATTGTGTAAAAGGGTGTCCCAGTGAGGAAATGTGTTTAATTGTAGCTTCCTGTGACAACCGGAAGTGCCTTACATTGAGGTCATAGGTGCTGTTTTGAGGGGTTAAAAAGGTCACATCTTTCCAAAATGTCATATGTGTGATTAGGCAACCCTCATGAACTGATACATACAAGACTGGTAATAGGACTTCACTGCTACTTCCTATCTGGTAATAGGACTTCACTGCTATTTCATGGTTTTGATGTCTTCATATATTATTCTACAATGTATAAAATAGTGAAAATAAAGAAAAACCCTTGAATGAGTAGATGTGTCCAAACTTTTGACTGGTTCTGTATCCTTATGCTAGTGTCACATAACATAATACAATGTCAGTGTCAGTATCCTTAGATGCTGTGGGAATGTGTTATATTGTGTACATGTTCCCCTTGTAGACATTTCTTAACATCTTAGAGACTAGTACATTAGTAGTACATAACAGTGTAATAGTCTAGTACTACAGTACGGTCCTGTTCTGACGTTTGAAACTAAAACGTTTATTGTCAGAACCAGCTTTTTGGACATGTGTAGTATATAAAATATCAGGGACTCCTTGATTCACCAAAGGTTCTTGTTCTCTACAGTTTAACATAAACAGTATTTCCCTCCCCTCTAAAACATACTTTTGGATTATAAACATGTCAATAAAAAAAGATGACTAAAGTATCTTGTCATGTCATATACATCGTAACCCAAGGGTGGTCAAATTGTTGTTCAAATGTTGCATATAAAATCTTTAGTTCCTAGGCATTGTTTTATATGTTATAATGTCTAATAAACAACTATATTGTATACATTAACAATATTGTTTTGTCAAAATAAACTGCTACCTGCATCTGTATGCAGACGATACAGTTGTGTACTATATTGCCCACCCTGCTGATCAGGCTCTATCTGAACTACAGTATGCTGTCATTATTTTACAGAAAACCTTTATTGACCTTAAATTGTTATTGAATCTGTGTAAAACTAAGTATATGTTGTTTTCTAGAGTGCACAAAAATGATTCTTATGATTGAAGTGTGTCACGTTGTATAAAGATCGGAGACAGGCGCAGGAATACAAAATAGTTTTTTTTTTTCTACCCACAGATGCGTACGTCATAAAGATGACGGGGACGAAGCCCAAAGCAAACACGTATATTTTACACGAGGCTGTAACCCAAACAATGAGCGAGGTGTAAACCTCTAATAAATACCCGGGACGAGACCCATAGTAACAATACACGGGACGAGACCCGTAATGACAATACACGGGACGAGACCCGTAATGACAATACACGGGACGAGACCCGTAATGACAATACACAGGACGAGACCCATAGTAACAATACACGGGACGAGACCCGTTACGACAATACACGGGACGAGACCCATAGTAACAATACACGGGACGAGACCCGTAATGACAAAACACGGGACGAGACCCGTAATGACAATACACGGGACGAGACCCGTAGTGACAATACACGGGACGAGACCCGTAGTGACAAAACACGGGACGAGACCCGTTACGACAATACACGGGACGAGACCCATAGTAACAATACACGGGACGAGACCCGTTACGACAATACACGGGACGAGACCCATAGTAACAATACACGGGACGAGACCCGTAATGACAATACACGGGACGAGACCCGTTACAACAATACACGGGACGAGACCCGTAATGACAATACACGGGACGAGACCCGTTACGACAATACACGGGACGAGACCCGTAATGACAATACACGGGACGAGACCCGTTACAACAAGACCCGGTACAACAATACAAAAAAAACGAAGTATATGTTGTTTTCTAGATTGTACAAAAATAATTCTAATGATTGAAGTGTGTGTACCTTGTATGGTGTATCTGACTTTAACCTGTCTTTTAAAAACCATATTGATGAGTTAGTTAAGATGCTGAGTTGGTGTTTTAGACTGGGTTTCTGTCTAGATGTTAAGCTGTCTTTAAAAAACCATATTGATGAGTTAGTTCATTAAGATGCTGAGGTGGTGTTTTAGGCTGGGTTTCTGTATAGACATTAAGCTGTATTTTAAAAACATATTGATGAGTTAGTTAATTAAGATGCTGAGTTGGTGTTTTAGGCTGGGTTTCTGTATAGACATTAAGCTGTATTTTAAAAACATATTGATGAGTTAGTTAATTAAGATGCTGAGTTGGTGTTTTAGGCTGGGTTTCTGTATAGACATTAAGCTGTATTTTAAAAACATATTGATGAGTTAGTTCATTAAGATGCTGAGTATAAAAAGGGTCTTCTTCTATAGAAATAGGTCAGGCCTCTTGCTTAATAGTACAAAGCAGATCATTCAATCAATGTTCTTACTGGTCCTAGACTATGGTGACATCATCAATATGAATGCAGCTGCCACTTCATTAAAGCCATTAGATGCATATGACCATAGTGCACTTTGTTTTATTATGGGTACAGGTTCAGTGCACATCCCTGTATTCTCCATCAGGAAGTAGGCTTGACCCTCTTTGTGGTCACGTAGGTCCATTCATTGCTCTCTTTGCATTTATAAAGCTCTTTGACAGTAACTCCCTCTGTAGCTAACATCTACAATAACCATTAGAGGTAAGAGTTGGTGTTATCATACACAGTTTCAGGGATGGCTAGCTCTGGGAATTCCTTTGGTCTGTACAGAGTTAGGTAAATCTGCTCTTAGCACCTTTCTTGTGGAATAATCTCCAAACTTCTCTAAACGTTTGTTTTGGTGCCTTTAGGTTAATTCAAACTTCTGAATGAGGACCTGTTACAACTTACTTACAAAACCTTTAACGGAGTTCATGAAACCATTCAGTCATGGATGTATGTAAACATAATTACCAGGTATTGCTTGTTACAGAAGACTACTGTTGTACATTGAATAGCCATTCATCACTGTTACACCTCCTTGATGTGATGGTTTTCTATGTCTGTACATAGTGTGAATAGTGGTTTCCAAAAAGTTATTTCCACCTAAACCAGAATGTTAAATGACCTTTATGATCTTTTGTACCACTATTACTTTGGGGTTCTAATCCCCCTCTGTCAACATCCACACTGTGAACACATCTTTAACATTCATGAACCTTCACTATCTTCATCCCTAAACTAGCAACAATAACTATTGTCTATTGTTATTCTCAATGACCTTCCTGGCCATATGAAAGTCTTGCTAAATACACCAGTTTTGGCACCAGTTTTTTATGTCTTTGGTTATGCAAACATTTGTTTATTATATTATATTTTCTCATTAAGAATAATATTGTTTTAATTCTATATGGGTCACGCCTTGCTTTGGTCAGGTGTTCTCTTATGGGTCAATAATTTTAATTCGAATATAGCAATGATGCTCTCTCCTCAACCACTTCCAGTGCCTTTGGAAAGTATTCAGACCCCTTGACGTTGTCCACATTTTGTTATGATAGTCTTATTCTAAAATGGATTAAATAAAACTATTTCCTCAGACATCTACACACAATACCCCATAATGATAAAGCGATAAAATACTTTTAGACATTTTAGAAAATTTATTAAAAACAAAAAACATACATCTTATTTACATAAGTTTTCAGACCCTTTGCTCTGATACTCGGAATTGAGCTCAGATGCATGTTTCCATTGATCATCCTTGAGATATTTCTACAACTTGATTGGAGTCCACCTGTGGTAAATTAAATTATTATTGGGTATTGTGTGTCAATTGATGAGGAAAAATTTTAAGTAATACATTTTAGAATAAGCTGTAATGTAACAAAATGTGGAAAAAGTCAAGGGGGCTGAATACTTTCCGAATACACTGTACAAACATCACATTGAATATTCACCTCACTTTCAAAAATCTCCATGAGGAGGAAAGGATTCCCAGATTATCTTTTAGATGTTCTGTCTTCAGGATGTTCTGGATTGATGGCTGTTGGAGAGGGGAGGGGCAGTTGAGTGAGCCTCTGCCTTTTATTGCCCTGCCTCTGGGAGCCTCTCAGCTTGTGACATGATGAGAGAGAGTGAGAGATGGCCTACCTGTAAGATATTTTGTGCTATAAACGTACTTCTATTTGAAGAGGTTTTTGACCATTCAAGGACCTAATCTTTCATTTATATTCTACGTTTAGTTTTTCAAGGTTTCTGATTGTCGCTGTTTTTCTGTTTTTCGCTTCCAAAATCACACTGTTAATAGAAAAACAACAACATTGGATGTTCTAAGTCCACAACAATAATTAAACCACATCAGGAGACCACTTTTGAAGTCTGAGAAAAATATTTGAGATATCTGAGAAGATATTTTCATTTTTGGGTGTAGATAACGACAACTTGCAGGCAGTAGGTTCAGAATAACTATGGCAAAAATGAATACAAATTATACCACCAGATGAGCCTTGGTCAATTTAGCTAGGAATATGCCACCCTCTTCAATCTGTCACCTAATCCTGCCTAATGTGCAGGTCAGCCCTGGAGGAAAGTATTGGCTGTAAAGAAGGAGGAGAAAACATAACATCTGGTTGTTTTTAAATGACTTCTTACGACATTGCTTGCCAGAATAAACAATGTAATGGGGATTTTTTCCCAGTCTGCGTTACCCACTCCAGGCAGCAGACGGCGATGTGAGTCTTTCAGTTGATGGTTCTTGTGTGACGTATAATATAGTGGACGGGACGGGAGGCTTCTTCAACAGCGACAAAAGGCTTCTGATTCACCCACCGCGGTGGTTTGCTAGCGAACATAAAATCGAACCATTTAAGATCTTTAGACCAATATTGTGTATATTAATCTTAGTGTTTAGAACATCATTCTGTTTACGTATCTACTTGTTCATTTAAACGCAATTTGCTTATTACATTAGCAAATCTGTTACATTGGTACTGCGCTAGGCTAATGTCCCTGAGCATTTTAAATTTTTATTTATTTCACCTTTATTTAACCAAGTAGACTAGTTGAGAACAAGTTCTCATTTACAACTGCGACCTGGCATGAGCTCACTAAACTAGACGGAGAAAGAAGCTCTGATGAAAGGAGAGGAAGAAGCTTTCAGGATGAAAAGGGAGGAAGAGGAGGCTATCTCATTGAAAGAAGAGGATGATATTACAGTGAAAGAGGAAGATGGGAAAGAGGTTGTCAAAGTGGAAGAGGAGGAGGTAGAAGCTTTCAGAATCAAAAAGGAGGAAGATGCCATAACATTGAAAGAAGAGAATGTAGTGAAAGAAGAGGAAGAACCTTTTAGAGCAAAAGAGGAAGAGGAGGCTATCTCAATAAAAGAGGAGGAAGACGTTTTGGGAGTGAAAAAGGAGGAGGCTGAAGATCCGATTACCACCAGTGAGTACTGTCTTAAAAACAGGGGCACAAACTGTGCAGTTGTTGAACTAATGTGTGGTTTTTAAGGGGCATTCTACTGAAGTTTTGCACTTTAATATGTTGTTCACTACTGTAGGAATTGTTTCAGGGTCAATCTGCCATTGATACATATATTTTTGGGACTTTTAAATGAGATATATTGAATTCTCCAGGTGGTCTACATTACAGTGCACCTCATCTAATATAACAGGCTTTAAAAATGCAATATTGATGCATAATTTCCTACTTAAAATGTCAAAGGGACGTAAAAGGCACCCATTTAGTGGAACGACCCTTTTACATTTACAACACAAACAATATTCGACAAAATTATGAAAGTGGTCATTTTAGGCCCTTTTTATACATGTTCATGCCTCTTGTAAGACTCTGTGATTGTAATAGATGGTCATAAGTTTACAATCTGTTTGATGTTCTCATTCACACAGGAGAGAGACATGACTATTGTGGATCCTCTGGGGAGCCTCAACAACATCCTGATGCTGAGGAGGCAGAGAAGAGTCTCTCCAGATCAGAACACCAGATGGTACAGCTTGGTCTGGTCTAGCATACAGCTTGATCTATCGGGGTCTGGGCTGGGTTTCTGTAAAGCACTTCATGTCAACAGTGACATCAGCATCCATAATGATATGTGTCTGTGTCCCCTCTTTATGGTTACCAGGACAACGCTAGCCCTTCCTCCCTCCCGGAGTCCCCGTTTCGTGCCTCTCCCGGTAGCACCTTACTGCTGGGTATGAAGAGGTTGTCTGTGCTGCTGGTGGACTGCAGGAAAACAACGGGGCTGAGTGGAACTGTGAGAGGAGGAGAGAAGAAAGGATCAGATTTAACTCATCAAAGTAAGTGCTGTAGTTCAGTTTGAACAAATAAATAGATCTGCCCACTGGTATCTGTTACCAGGACAACCAGCAGAGTTCTGTTAGTTGACAGGAAGATAGACTGGTGGATATGGATGTTATGAATATAACACTGAAAAAGGATTCTGCCAATGAAAAGAGAGAAACCAATAGACCATATTAAACCTTGATGAAAGTTAGCTTTAGAGAGAAAGTTTCAAGATGATCTGATGTTAGGTGCATGTTTTACAAAAACATTTTCTCAAAACATGATGGATGTTACATTGCCTGTCCCAGTCAACCCCCCCCTTTCTTTACAAGACTCTAGAACACACAAACTAAACTCCAGACACTTCAATGTGGTCTGTATTGCTTCATTAACATCTGATCTACACAACAAATATATTGTTTAAAACAAACTCTGTAAGCCTTTTCTAAAAGCCATGAAATATGTATAAATGAAAAGCATTTTTTGTGAGACTTGGCCTCCGTCTCTGTAATGGCCAAAATTCATTTAATTTCCTACTTTATCAGGTCAAATGACGGCTGAACTCCAACATAGACTTTAAAGAACATTGTTTCATTTGAAATTACTAACTTTTTTGACATCAATGTGCTGCTTACAGTTTAGCTTCCTCCACTGTCCCTGTCCTCATACCGGGCTTAAACTAGTGATCCTCTGCTTCTCAACACACGTGACCGTCCTCCTTGACAATGAACCGATTGAAGATATACAAAAGGTACATGTTGGTTATCTCCATCTGTGACGTTTCAAGCTAGCTGTGGAGTGAGTTTACGGCCCGTTCTTACCTCCGTTACACATGTTCAGGTTGACTTTCCCACGGAATCGACCATATATGAATGCTGCCCTGCATCCCCAACATCACTCAATTACTGTTGTTGTTTACGCAACCAAAACAAACGCCTTTTGGACCTTGACTTGGCGCTCCGGTACCGCTTGCCGTGTGGTACCGCTTGCCGTGTGGTACCGCTTGCCGTGTGGTACCGCTTGCCATGTGGTAAAAGAGAGAGCAGTCTATGACTAGGGTGGCTGGAGTCTTTGACAATTTTTAGGGCCTTCCTCTGACACCGCCTGGTATAAATGTCCTGGATGGCAGGAAGCTCGGCCCCAGTGATGTACTGTAGTGCCTTGTGGTCGGAGGTCGAGCAGTTGCCATACCAGGCAGTGATGCAACCAGTCAGGAGGCTCTCGATGGTGCAGTTATCAGGCCTACCACTGTTGTCATCGGCAAACTTAATGATGGTGTTGGAGTCGTGCCTGGCCGTGCAGTCATGAGTGAACAGGGAGTACAGGAGGGGACTGAGCATGCACCCCTGAGGGGCCCCTGTGTTGAGGATCAATGTGGCTGATGTGTAGTTACCTACCCCTACCACCTGGGGGCGGCCCGTCAGGAAGTCCAGGATCCAGTTGCAGAGGGAGGTGTTTAGTCCCAGGGTCCTTAGCTTAGTGATGAGCTTTGAGGGCACTATGGTGTTGAATGCTGAGCTGTAGTCAATGAATAGCATTCTCACATAGGTGTTCCTTTTGTCCAGGTGGGAAAGGGCAGTGTTGAGTGCAATAGAGATGGTATCATCTGTGGATCTGTTGGGGCGGTATGCAAATTGGAGTGGGTCTAAGTGTTACTGGGATAATGGTGTTGATGTGAGCCATGACCAGCCTTTCAAAGCACTTCATGGCTACAGACGTGAGTGCTACAGGTCAGTAGTAATTTAGGTAGGTTACCTTAGTGTTCTTGGACACAGGGACTATGGTGGTCTGCTTGAAACATGTTGGTATTACAGACTCGGTCAGGGCATGCTCGGAGTACACATCCGGGTAATCCGTCTGGCCCTGCGGCCTTGGGAATGTTGACCCGGAACAGCTGATGCTCTCATGCATGCTTCAGTGTTACTTGCCTCGAAGCGAGCATACAAGTAATTTAGCTCATCTGGTAGGTGTCACTGGGCAGCTCATGGCTGTGCTTCTCTTTATAGTGTGTGATAGTTTGCCCTGCAAATATCCGACGAACCTCGGAGCCGGTGTAGTACGATACGATCATAGTCCTGTTTTGACTCTTTGCCTGTTTGATGGTTCGTCGGAGGGCATAGCGGGATTTCTTATAAGCTTCCGGATTAGAGTCCCGCTCTTTGAAACCCTTTAGCTCAGTGGGGATATTGCCTGTAATCCATAACTTCTGGTTGGGGTATGTACTAGAGGTCGACCGATTATGATTTTTCAACGCCGATACGGATTTATTGGAGGAACAAAAATAGCCAATACCGATTAATCGGCACATTTTTAGATATATATTTGTAATAATGACATTTACAACAATACCGAATGAACAATTTTATTTGAACTTAATATAATACATAAATAAAATCTATTTAGTCTCAAATAAATAATGAAACATGTTCAATTTGGTAGAAATATTGCAAATACACAGCGTTGGATTAAGAAAGTAAAAGTACAGTATGTGCCATGTAAAAAAGCTAACTTCTAAGTTCCTTGCTCAGAACATGAGAACATATGAAAGCTGGTGATTCCTTTTAACATGAGTCTTCAATATTCCCAGGTAAGAAGTTTGAGGTTGTAGTTATTATAGGAATTATGACGCGTCGACTATGTCTCTCTATACCATTTGTATTTCATATACCTTTGACTATTGGATGTTCTTATAGGCACTTTAGTATTGCCAGCCTAATCTCGGGAGTTGATAGGCTTGAAGTCATAAACAGCGCTGTGCTTTAAGCATTGCTAAGAGCTGCTGGCAATCGCAGGAAAGTGCTGTTTGAATGAATGCTTACGAGCATGCTGCTGCCTACCACCGCTCAGTCAGACTGCTCTGTCAAATATCAAATCATAGACTTAACTATAATATAATAAACACACAGAAATACAAGCCTTAGGTCATTAATATGGTAAAATCCAGAAAGTTTAATTTAGAAAACAAAACGTTTATTCTTTCAGTGAAATACGGAACCGTTCCATATTTTATAAAACGGGTGGCATCCATAAGTGTAAATATTGCTGTTACATTGCACAACCTTCAATGTTATGTCATAATTACAGTTGAAGTCAGAAGTTTACATACACCTTAGCCAAATACATTTAAACTCAGTTTTTCACAATTCCTGACATTTAATCCTTGTAAAAATGCCCTGTCTTAGGTCAGTTAGGATCACCACTTTATTTTAAGATTGTGAAATGTCAGAATAATAGTAGAGAGAATGATATACACTGCTCAAAGAAATAAAGGGAACACTAAAATAACACATCCTAGATCTGAATGAATGAAATATTCTTATTAAATACTTTTTTCTTTACATAGTTGAATGTGCTGACAACAAAATCACACAAAAATTATCAATGGAAATCAAATGTATCAACCCATGGAGGTCTGGATTTGGAGTCACACTCAAAATTAAAGTGGAAAGCCACACTACAGGCTGATCCAACTTTGATGTAATGTCCTTAAAAAAGTTAAAATGAGGCTCAGTAGTGTGTGTGGCCTCCACGTGCCTGTATGACCTCCCTACAACGCCTGGGCATGCTCCTGATGAGGTGGCGGATGGTCTCCTGAGGGATCTCCTCCCAGACCTGGACTAAAGCATCCGCCAACTCCTGGACAGTCTGTGGTGCAACGTGGCGTTGGTGGATGGAGCGAGACATAATGTCCCAGATGTGCTCAATTGGATTCAGATCTGGGGAACGGGCGGGCCAGTCCATAGCATCAATGCCTTCCTCTTGCAGGAACTGCTGACACACTCCAGCCACATGAGGTCTAGCATTGTCTTGCATTAGGAAGAACCCAGGGCCAACCGCACCAGCAAATGGTCTCACAGGGGGTCTGAGGATCTCATCTCGGTACCTAATGGCAGTCAGGCTACCTCTGGCGAGCACATGGAGGGCTGTGCGGCCCCCCAAAGAAATGCCACCCCACACCATGACTGACCCACCGCCAAACTGGTCATGCTGGAGGATGTTGCAGGCAGCAGAACGTTCTCCACGGCGTCTCCAGACTCTGTCACGTCTGTCACATGTGCTCAGTGTGAACCTGCTTTCATCTGTGAAGAGCACAGGGCGCCAGTGGCGAATTTGCCAATCTTGGTGTTCTCTGGCAAATGCCAAACGTCCTGCACGGTGTGGGGCTGTAAGCACAACCCCCACCTGTGGACGTCGGGCCCTCATTACCACCCTCATGGAGTCTGTTTCTGACCGTTTGAGCAGACACATGCACATTTGTGGCCTGCTGGAGGTCATTTTGCAGGGCTCTGGCAGTGCTCCTCCTTCTCCGACTTGCACAAAGGCGGAGGTAACGGTCCTGCTGCTGGGTTGTTGCCCTCCTACGGCCTCCTCCACGTCTCCTGATGTACTGGCCTGTCTCCTGGTAGCGCCTCCATGCTCTGGACACTACGCTGACAGACACAGCAAACCTTCTTGCCACAGCTCGCATTGATGTGCCATCCTGGATGAGCTGCACTACCTGAGCCACTTGTGTGGGTTGTATACTCCGTCTCATGCTACCACTAGAGTGAAAGCACTGCCAGCATTCAAAAGTGACCAAAACATCAGCCAGGAAGCATAGGAACTGAGAAGTGGTCTGTGGTCACCACCTGCAGAACCACTCCTTTATTGGGGGTGTCTTGCTAATTGCCTATAATTTCCACCTGTTGTCTATTCCATTTGCACAACAGCATGTGAAATTTATTGTCAATCAGTGTTGCTTCCTAAGTGGACAGTTTGATTTCACAGAAGTGTGATTGACTTGGAGTTACATTGTGTTGTTTAAGTCTTCCCTTTATTTTTTTGAGCAGTGTATTTCAGCTTATATTTCTTTCATCACATTCCCAGTGTGTCAGAAGTTTACATACACTCAATTAGTATTTGGTAGCATTGCCTTTAAAATTGTTTAACTTGGGTCAAACGTTTCGTGTAGCCTTCCACAAGCTTCCCACAATAAGTTGGGTGAATTATGGCCCATTGCTCCTGACAGAGCTGGTGTAACTGAGTCAGATTTGTAGGCCTCCTTGCTCACACATGCTTTTTCAGTTCTGGCCACACATTTTCTATAGGATTGAGGTCCGGGCTTTGTGATGGCCACTCCAATACCTTGACTTTGTTGTCCTTAAGCCATTTTGCCACAACTTTGGAAGTATGCTTGGGGTCATTGTCCATTTGGAAGACCCATTTGCGACCAAGCATTAACTTCCTGACTGATGTCTTGAGATGTTGTTTCAATATATCCACAATTTTCCTGCCTCATGATGCCATCTATTTTGTGAAGTGCACCAGTCCCTCCTGCAGCAAAGCAACCCCACAACATGATGCTGCCACCCCCGTGCTTCACGGTTGGGATGGTGTTCTTCGGCTTGTAAGCTTCCCCCCTTTTTCCTCCAAACATAACGATGGTCATTATGGCCAAACAGTTATATTTTTGTTTCATCAGACCAGAGGACATTTCTCCAAAAAGTATGATCTTTGTCCCCATGTGCAGTTGCAACCTGTAGTCTGGCTTTTTATGGCGGTTTTGGAGCAGGGGCTTCTTCCTTGCTGAGCGACCTTTCAGGTTATGTCGATTGAGGACTTGTTTTACTGTGGATATAGGTCATTTTGTACCTGTTTCCTCCAGCATCTTCACAAGGTCCTTTGTTGTTGTTCTGGGATTGATTTGCACTTTTCGCACCAAAGTACGTTCATCTCTAGGAGACAGAATGCGTCTCCTTCCGTAGCTGTATTTATTTATTTTTTATTTTACCAGGTATGTTGACTGAGAACACATTCTCATTTACAGCAACAACCTGGGAATAGTTACAGGGGAGAAGAGGGGGATGAATGAGCCAATATGACGGCTGCGTGGTCCCATGGTGTCTATACTTGCGTACTATTGTTTGTACAGATTAATGTGGTACCTTCAGGCGTTTGGAAATTGCTCCCAAGGATGAACCAGACTTGTGGAGGTCTACAAAAACATTTCGGAGGTCTTGTCTGATTTCTTTTGATTTTCTCATGATGTCAAGCAAAGAGGCACTGCGTTTGAAGGTAGGCCTTGAAATACATCCACAGTTACACCTCCAATTGACTCAAATGATGTCAATTAGCCTATCAGAAGCTTCTAAAGCCATGACATCATTTTCTGGAATTTTCCAAGCTGTTTAAAGGCACAGTCAACTTAGCGTATGTAAACTTCTGACCCACTGGAATTGTGATACAGTGAAATAATCTGTCTATAAACAATTGTTGGAAAAATTACTTGTCATGCACAAAGTAGATGTCCTAACCGACTTGCCAAAACTATAGTTTGTGAACAAGAAATTTGTGGAGTGGTTGAAAAACGAGTTTTAAAGACTCCAACCTAAGTTAATGTAAACTTCCGACTTCAACTCTGTCAAATTCTGGCAAATTAGTTTACAGTTCACAACGAGCCCGGCGGCCCTAACTGTTCCATATACCCTGACTCTGCTTGCACTGAACACAAGAGAAGTGACACAATTTCCCTAGTTAATATTGCCTGCTAACATGAATTTCTTAACTAAATATGCAGGTTTAAAAAAATAAACTTCTGTGCATTGATTTTAAGAAAGGCGTTGATGTTTATAGTTGGATACATTTGTGCAAAGATTGTGCTTTTTTCAGCAATGCACTTTTTTTAATCATCACCTATTTGGCGAAGTTGAAGTAGGCTGTGATTCGATGATAAATTAACAGGCACCACATTGATTATATGCAACGCAGGACAAGCTAGTTAACCTAGTAATATCATTAACCATGTGTAGTTAACTAGTGATTATGTGAAGATTGATTGTTTTTATAAGATAAGTTATTAATGATAGCTAGCAACTTACCTTGGCTCTGTGCAACACAAGGTCCTTTTGACGCTGCACTTGTGTAACGAAGTCAGCCTGCCACGCAGTTTCCTCGTGGATTGCAATGTAATCGGCCATAGTCAGCGTCCAAAAAGGCCGATTACTGATTGTTATGAAAACTTGAAATCGGCCCTAATTAATCGGCCATGCTGATTAATCGGTCGACCTCTAGTATGTACGTACGGTCACTGTGGGGACGACGTCATCAATGCATTTATTGATGAAGCCAGTGACTGATGTGGTGTACTTCTCAAAGCCATCGGAAGAATCCCGGAACATATTCCAGTCTGTGCAAAATAGTCCTGTAGCTTCTGCTTCATCTGACCACTTTCTTAGTGACCGAGTCACTGGTGCTTCCTGCTTTAGTTTTTGCTTTTAAGCAAGAATCAGGATAGAATTATGGTCGAATTTGCCACATGGAAGGCAAGGGAGAGCGTTGTATCAAATCAAATTTTATTTGTCACATACACATGGTTAGCAGATGTTAGTGCGAGTGTTGCGAAATGCTTGTGCTTCTAGTTCCGACAATGCAGTAATAACCAACGAGTAATCTAACAATTCCACAACTACTACCTTATACACACAAGTGTAAAGGGATAAAGAATATGTACATAAAGATATATGAATGAGTGATGGTACAGAACGGCATAGGCAAGATGCAGTAGATGGTATAGAGTACAGTATATACATATGAGATGAGTAATGTAGGGTATATAAACATAAAGTGGCATAGTTTAAAGTGGCTAGTGATACATGTATTACATAAAGATGGCAAGATGCAGTAGATGATATAGAGTACAGTATATACATATGAGATGAGTAATGTAGGGTATGTAAACATTATATTAAGTGGCATTGTTTAAAGTGGCTAATGATACATTTTTACATACATTTCCATCAATTCCCATTATTAAAGTGGCTGGAGTTGAGTCAGTATGTTGGCAGCAGCCACTAAATGTTAGTGGTGGCTGTTTAACAGTCTGATGGCCTTGAGATAGAAGCTGTTTTTCAGTCTCTCGGTCCCTGCTTTGATGCACCTGTACTGACCTCGCCTTCTGGATGATAGCGGGGTGAACAGGCAGTGGCTCGGGTGGTTGTTGTCTTTGATGATCTTTATGGCCTTCCTGTGACATCGGGTGGTGTAGGTGTCCTGGAGGGCAGGTAGTTTGCCCCCGGTGATGCATTGTACAGACCTCACTACCCTCTTGAGAGCCTTACGGTTGTGGGCGGAGCAGTTGCCGTACCAGGCGGTGATACAACCCGACAGGATGCTCTCGATTGTGCATCTGTAGAAGTTTGTGAGTGCTTTTGGTGACAAGCCGAATTTCTTCAGCCTCCTGAGGTTGAAGAGGCGCTGCTGTGCCTTCTTCACAACGCTGTCTGTGTGGGTGGACCAATTCAGTTTGTCCGTGAAGTGTACGCTGAGGAACTTAAAACGTACTACCCACTCCTGTCCCGTCGATGTGGATAGGGGGGTGCTCCCTCTGCTGTTTCCTGAAGTCCACAATCATCTCCTTTGTTTTGTTGACGTTGAGTGTGAGGTTATTTTCCTGACACCACACTCCGAGGGCCCTCACCTCCTCCCTGTAGGCCATCTCGTTGTTGTTGGTAATCATGCCTACCACTGTAGTGTCGTCCGCAAACTTGGGTCTATGTGTGGAGTAAAGGTGGTCTAGAGTTTTCCTCTGGTTGCACATTTTACGCGCTGGTAGAAGTTAGGTGAAACAGATTTGAGTTTCCCTGCATTAAAGTCCCCGGCCACTAGGAGCGCCACATCTGAGTGTTTTCCTGTTTGCTTATGGCCATATTTTTATTGAACCTTTATTTAACTAGTCAGTTAAGAACAAATTCTATTTTACAATGACGGCCTGCATCAGACGACGCTGGGCCAATTCTGCGTCGCCCTATGGGACTCCCAACAATAGCTGTTTGTGATATGATGACTCGGTGAAACAGTTTTTAATGTCCCGTTGGTAGGATATATACGTAATCGTACTTCGTCTTTTAATATCAATTGATTGTACGTTGGCTAATAGGACCGATGGTAAAGGTAGATTACCCTCTTGGCGACGGATCCTTACAAGGCACCCGGACCTTCGTCCCTGATACCTCCGTTTCTTTCTCATGCGAATGACGAGGATGAGGGCCTTGTCCGGCTTCTGAAGTAAATCCTTCATTGAAGAAAAAGTATTTCTTCAGTACGGGGTGAGTAATCGCTGTCCTGATATCTAGAAGCTATTTTCGGTCATAAGACACAGTGGCAGAAACATTATGTACAAAATAAGTTACAAATAACGAGAAGAAGCATACACAATCGCACAATTGGTTACGGGATCGTAAAATGGCAGCCATCTCCTTCAGCGCCATTCTTCATATGATCTATTACATCATAAAACACTACTCAACCCATATGATCTATTACATAATAAAGCACTTTTCAACCCATATGATCTATTACATCATAAAACACTACTCAACCCACATGATCTATTACATCATAAAACACTACTCAACCCGTATGATCTATTACATCATAAAACACTACTCAACCCATATGATCTATTACATCATAAAACACTACTCAACCCATATGATCTATTACATTATAAAACACTACTCAACCCATATGATCTATTACATCATAACACACTTTAACCCATATGATCTATTACATCATAAAACACTTTTCAACCCATATGATCTATTACATCATAAAACACTACTCAACCCATATGATCTATTACATCATAAAACACTTTTCAACCCATATGATCTATTATTTAGATGGTGATTTAGATGCACTATTGTAAAGTGGTTGTTCCACTGGATATCATAAGGTGAATGCACCAATTTGTAAGTCGCTCTGGATAAGAGCGTCTGCTAAATGACTTAAATGTAAATGTATTACATCATAAAACACTTTTCAACCCATATGATCTATTACATAATAAGTCTAATAAAATGTATAGAAATATGATGATGTAAATTCATGACATGAATGAACAAGCCTTTTCATACTGTATAATATGGCTATATATAGACTGAACAAAACATAAACGCAACAATTTCAACGATTTACTGTTCATATATGTCAGTCAATGTCAATACATTCATTAGGCCCTGATCTACGGACTTCACATGACTGGGCATAGGCCCACCCACTGGGGAGCCAGGCCCAGCCAATCAGAATTTGTTTTCCCCCTCAAAATGGCTTTATTACAGAGAGACGTTCTACTCGGTTCCATCAGCTGTCCAGGTGGCTGGTCTCAGTCTCCCGCAGGTGAAGAAGCCGGATGTGGAGTTCCTGGGCGGGCGTGGTTACACGTGATCTGCATTTGTGAAGCCGGTTGGACGTACTGCCAAATTCTCTAAAATGACGTTGGAGGCGGCTTATGGTAGAGGAATTTACAGTACCAGTCAAAAGTTTGGACACGCCTACTCATTCCAGGGTTTTTCTTTATTTGTACTATGTTCTACATTGTAGAATAATAGTGAAGACATCAACTATGAAATAACACATATGGAATCATGTAGTAAACAAAAAAGTGTTCAACAAATAAATATATTTTATATTTGAGATTCTTCAAATTAGCCACCCTTTGCTTCGATGACAGCTTTGCACACTCTTGGAATTCTCTCAACCAGCTTGATGAGGTAGGCTCGTAGAATGCATTTTAATTAACATGTGTGCCTTCTTAAAAGTTAATTTGTGGAATTTATTTGATTCTAAATGCATTTGTGCCAATCAGTTGTGTTGTGACAAGGTAGGGGTGGTATACAGAAGATAGCACTATTTGGTAAAAGACCAAGTCCATATTATGGAAAGAACAGCTCAATTAAGCAAAGAGAAAAGACAGTCCATCATTACTTGAAGGTCAGTCAATCCGGAAAAGTTCAAGAACTTTTTAAATGTTTCTTCAAGTACAGTCGCAAAAGAGCTATGATGAAACTTGCTCTCATGAGGACCACCACAGGAAAGGAAGACCCAGAGGAAAAGTTAATTACTCAAATTGCAGCCCAAATAACTGCTTCACAGAGTTCAAGTAACAGACACATCTCAACATCAACTGTTCAGAGGAGACTGCGTGAATCAGGCCTTCATTGTCAAATTGCTGCAAAGAAACAACTACTAAAGGACACCAATAAGAAGAAGAGACTTGCTTGGGCCAAGAAACACAAGCAATGGACATTAGATCTGTCCTTTGGTCTGATGAGTCCAAATTGAAGATTTTCGGGTCCAACCGGCATGTCTTTGTGAGACACATAGTAGGTGAACGGATGATCTCCACATGTGTGGTTCCCACCGTGAAGCATGAAGAAGGTGGAGTGGGGGTACTTTGTTGGTGACACCGTCTGTGATTTATTTAGAATTCAAGGCACACTTAACCAGCATGGCTACCACAGCATTCTGCAGTGATACACCATCCCATCTGGTTTGGGCTTAGTGGGCCTATCATTTGTTTTTCAACAGGACAATGACCCAACACACCTCCAGGCTGTGTAAGGGCTATTTGACCAAGAAGGAGAGTGATGGAGTGCTGCATAAGATGACCTGGCCTCCACAATCACCCGATGCTCAGCATATGTGGGAACTCCTACAAGACTGTTGGAAAAGCATTCCAGGTGAAGCTGGTTGAGAGAATGCCAAGCTGTCATCAAGGCAAAGGGTGGCTACTTTGAAGAATCTAATATATATTTAGATTTGTTTAACACTTTTTTTGGTTACAACATGATTCCATATGTGTTTTTCATAGTATTGATGTCTTCACTATTAATCCACAATGTAGAAAATAGTAAAAATGAAGAAAAACCCTTGAATGAGTAAGTGAGTCCTAACTTTTGACTGGTACTGTACATTAAATTCCCTGGCAACAGCTCCAGTGGACATTCCTGCAGTCAGCCAATTGCCCGCTCCCTCTGAGACATCTGTGGCATCGTGTTGTGTGACAAAACTGCACATTTTAGAGTGGCCTTTTATTGTCCCCGGCACAAGTTGCACCTGTGTAATGATAATGCTGTTTAATCAGCTTCTTGATATGCCACACCTGTCAGGAGGATGGATTATTTTGGCAAAGGAGAAATGTTCACTAACAGGGATGCAAAATTTGTGCCCAATTCAAGAGAAATAAGCATTTTGTACGTATCAGTTTTAGAAACATATGATGTCATAGGTTATTCATCACATGAGAATGAACATGCCTTTTCAAACTCTATGATATGGCTGTATATAGACTTCCTATATATAGTAACTATCAGTTTTAGGAACATCTACCCCAAATATTTCACCTTATTTTTTACTTTACCCAAAATATGACATCAACGATAGTCAACATGTTGAAAATCTGTGAACGGTCTAAATAAGAAATTGGTCCATTTAAACAGCATGTGTCGAACCCTTTCAACAACGGGGAGATGTTACTGATGTGCTTTGTGCATTCGACGTAAAAACTAGTTTTGGACTTCCACACAAAATTTCTTATTTACTTATTTTTCGTTTTAAGGGAGTGTGTAGGTCGCATTCTGTATCATACAGCTATGAAAGTTATATATTTAGAACCACCTGCTCGATTGGAATCCAGCGACGTCTGTGTCTTCAGTGTCCTAGAACTGTTTAGTTTTTTGTGTTCTGACTTGTAAAACAGGATGAATGAAATAAGTAATGTAAACATATTATCAGTAATTACCAGGAAGCTCTACAATATTTATTTTAAAAGCACACCAAGACTGTTAAAACTGGCATCAGGTTATTGAGGGATCTGGTTAGGATTTACCCTCGTAGCAAGGCCGTTTTATCATGTGGAGGTTTCATTCAGGTCTCTATTTAAATGAACACTCTGTCTTTAGCAGGAGAAAGACCAGACTCAGAAGAACCAGAGCCAGGGACGTCCAAACCAGCAAGAAGACACCAGTGTTCCCACTGTGGAAAGAGTTTTAACCAGAAAGGACACCTGAACCAACATGAGAGAATACACACAGGGGAGAAGCCTTACCACTGCTCCCAGTGTGGAAAGGGTTTTAACCAGAAAAGCTACCTGAAAAAACACGAGAGAATACACATAGAGGAGAAGCCTTACCACTGCTCCCAGTGTGGAAAGAGTTTTACCCACTTGTGTAATCTGAAAACACATGAGAGAATACACACGGGAGAAAAGCTGTACCGCTGCTCCCAGTGTGGAAGGAGTTTTACCCACTTACGTAACCTGAAAACACATGAGAGAATACACACAGGGCAGAAGCCTTACCATTGCTCCCAGTGTGGAAAGAATTTTACTGACTTAAATAACCTGAAAACACATGAGCAATTACACACAGGGGAGAAGCCTTACTGCTGCTCCCAGTGTGGAAAACGTTTTAACCAGAAAAGCTACCTGAAAAAACACGAGAGAATACACACTGGAGAAAAGCCTTACCACTGCTCCCAGTGTGGGAAGGGTTGTAACCAGTTAGGTGACCTGAAACGACATGAGAGAATACACACAGGAGAAAAGCTGTACTATTGCTCCCAGTGTGGAAAGGGTTGTAACCACTTAGGTGACCTGAAACGACATGAGAGAATACACACAGGAGAAAATCTGTACTATTGCTCCCAGTGTGGAAAGGGTTGTAACCACTTAGGTGACCTGAAACGACATGAGAGAATACACACAGGAGAAAAGCTGTACCACTGCTCCCAGTGTGGAAAGAGTTTTACCCACTTACGTAACCTGAAAACACATGAGATAATACATACAGGGGAGAAGCCTTACCACTGCTCCCAGTGTGGAAAGAGTTTTATCCACTTATGTAACCTGAAAACACACAAGCAATTACACACAGGGGAGAAGCCTTACCACTGCTCCCAATGTGGAAAGAGTTTTAATCAGAAAAGCTACCTTAAAAAACATGAGAGATCACACACAGGAGACAAGCCTTACCACTGCTCCCAGTGTGGTAAGGGTTGTAACCAGTTAGGGGACCTGAAACAACATGAGAGAGTACACACAGGAGAAAAGCTGTACCACTGCTCCCAGTGTGGAAAGGATTTTACCCAGTTAGGGGTCCTGAAACGGCATGAGAGAATACACACAGGAGAGAAGCCTTACCACTGCTCCCAGTGTGGAAAGAGTTTTACCCAGTTAGGGGACCTGAAACGGCATGAGAGAATACACACAGGGGAAAAGCTGTACCACTGCTCCCAGTGTGGAAAGAGTTTTACCCAGTTTTTGAACTTGAAAACACATGAGAGAATACACACACAGGGGAGAAGCCTTACCACTCCTCCCAGTGTGGAAATCGTTTTAATCAGTTAGGTAACATGAGAACACATGAGAATAAACACACAGTAGATAAGGATGTAGGCTACTGAACAGTAGGAAACAGGACAGATTTTAGGCTGCTGAACAGTAGGATAAATATATGCCTCTGAACAGTGGGACATAGGAGAGGTGCAAGCCCTATACGTGGTGGGAGGCTGCAGAGACTCGGGAAATTCGTGTTAGGTATTGACTTTACAGTGTTTGCCCTACTGCATGTATTTTTATGTAAATAAACTGTTATCTCAGAATGATGTTGGGGATAATTAAGTACTGGTGCTATAATGTCTGGCGCCGCCTCCACTGGCCAATAGGGATGTGTGTCATAGTATCATAGGGTATCATAGGGATGGGTATCATAGGGTATCATGAGGATGTGTGTCATAGTATCATAGGGAATCATTGGGATGGGTATCATAGGGAATCATTGGGATGGGTATCATTGGGAATCATAGGGAACCATAGGGCTGTGTATCATAGTAGTGTGCTGAATAACTGATGAATAAGTAGTGGTCCTATAATGTAAACTCCCAACAGGAAATAAATTCTAATGTATAACTTCAAGATAATTTTCACTCTGGTTTCAATTACATTTTCATCCAAACTAACAAGCAAATACTTTATGAATTTATTGTTACAAATCAACTTGCAAGGTTCCACAGATCAAAAGATCAAAGCCTTGCAGATTGATGGCTGGGGTTCATCTGATGATAAGAGTCTGGGAAGATCAAAGCCTTGCAGATTGATGGCTGGGGTCCGTCTGATGATAAGAGTCTGGGAAGATCAAAGCCTTGCAGATTGATGGCCGGGGTCCATCCGATGATAAGAGTCTGGGAAGATCAAAACCTTGCAGATTGATGGCTGGGGTCCATCCGATGATAAGAGTCTGGGAAGATCAAAGCCTTGCAGATTGATGGCTGGGGTCCATCCGATGATAAGAGTCTGGGAAGATCAAAGCCTTGCAGATTGATGGCTGGGGTCCATCCGATGATAAGAGTCTGGGAAGATCAAAGCCTTGCAGATTGATGGCTGGGGTCCATCCGATGATAAGAGTCTGGGAAGATCAAAGCCTTGCAGATTGATGGCTGGGGTCCATCCGATGATAAGAGTCTGGGAAAATCAAAGCCTTGCAGATTGATGGCTGGGGTCCATCTGATGATAAGAGTCTGGGAAGATCAAAGCCTTGCAGATTGGTGGCTGGGGTCCATCTGATGATAAGAGTCTGGGAAGATCAAAACCTTGCAGATTGATGGCTGGGGTCCGTCTGATGATAAGAGTCTGGGAAGATCAAAACCTTGCAGATTGATGGCTGGGGTCCGTCTGATGATAAGAGTCTTGGAAGATCCAATAGCCGTATTTGCCAAATTTGTTAGAAGTAGTGTAAGATAGTAGTTAATAGTGTAAGAATTTGAGTTGTGTAATTTTGCCAAATCAAAATGTATTGGGGGTATGTGAGACAATGAAGATGTACCATAGTTGTTTATTATATTGTGATTGTCTTGTATATACATATATATATTAGGGTTTGATTGTTTATATATTAAGGGTATGTGAGACAAGGAAGACGCACCATAGTTGTTTATTAGGAAAGGAAATTGTATTAATTATCGGATGTTGTGAAACAAACAACAATTGTGTCTGTCATTGTCTGTTGTCATTACAATCGCCGCCTAACCTTGTTGTATTTCCCCTCCCCCTTTTGAAAAGGACCACCATGTAAATATCTGTTAAGCATTATTGTGTTATCCTTCATGATTTTCTTAAATTGTATGTGGAGGCGTTACTAGCTGGAGCGCCCTTATTGTATGTATTTTATAAACTGTCAAATAAATTCAATCAATATACATGTTCATATTACGCTTATACTTCTGTGTACAGGAAAGTATTATTTGTAAGATGGAAGAGAAAATATATCAGTTTATTGTTAAATTATTATGGCGTTCTTTCCAATACAAAAGTGTAGTAACTGTTGTTTCCAAACTGCGTTACCCACTCCAGCCAGCAGATGGCGATATGCGTCTTTCAGCTGACTCTTCTTGCGTGACGTATAATGGACTGGACGGGATGCTTCTTCAGGAACAACAACACGGCTACTCTTTCAACCAGCTCGGTAGCTTGCTAGCTAATTTAAATGCGAAACATTGACGCTTTAGACCATGTTTATGTACATTAGCTAATCTCAGTGTTTTAAACACAATTCTGTTGACGTTTCTACTGGTTAACTTTAAGCTAATTTGGTTGTTCAATTTGCAAACTTGTTCAACATTGATACTGAGGTTAGCACTAGGCTAGTCGCTAATGTTAACTAGCTAGCTAACATCCCGGACCATGAGCTCACTAAACTACTCGCCCCTTGCTAAAGAAGAGGAGGTCTACTGGACGGAGAAAGAAGCTCTGGGGCTTAACATTGTCGTGAAAGAAGAAGAAGAAGAGGGTGTTACAGTGAAAGAAGAGACGTCTCCGTTTGGAGAGGAAGAGGGGATGGAGGCTCTCACAGTGGAAGAGGAGGAGGAAGAAGCTTTCAGAATGAAAAAGGAGGAAGAGGAGAATATCACACTGAAAGATGAGGGTATTACAGTGAAATATGAGAAAGAACATATTGTAGTGAAAGAGGAAGAGGGGATAGAGGCTGTCACAGTGGAAGAGGAGGAGGTAGACACTTTCAGAATGAAAGAGGAAGAGGGGATAGAGGCTGTCACAGTGGAAGAGGAGGAGGTAGACATTTTCAGAATGAAAGAGGAGGCAGAGGAGGCTGTTAAAGTGAAAGAAGAAGAAGAGGATGTTGCTGTGAAAAAAGATAAAGAACCTTTAGGAGTGGGAGAGGGGATAGAGGCAGGCAGAGTGGAAGAGGAGGTAGAAGCTTTCAGAATGAAAGAGGAGGATGTTATAGGGGGAAAAGAGGAAGAACCTTTAGGAGTGGGAGAGGGGATAGAGGCAGGCAGAGTGGAAGAGGAAGATGTTATAGTGGAAAAAGAGGAAGAACCTTTTAGAGAGGAAGAGGAGGCTGTCTCAATAAAGGTGAAGAAGGAGGTCGTTTTGGGAGTGAAAGAGGAGGAGACAGAAGATCAGATTAACACCAGTGAGTACTGTCTTAAACAGGGGCACAAACTCTGCCATTGTTGAACTAATGTGTGGTTTTAAAATTCAATATTGGTGCATAATTTATACTTAAAAGGAATGCAAAACTCACCCAATTCGTGGAACGACCCTTTTACATTTGCATCACAAAAAGATATTTAATAAAATCATGATGGAAGTGGCCATTTTAGGCCCTTTTTAGACATATTCATGCCTCTTGTTAGACCCTATGATTGTAATAGAAGATCATAAGTTTACAATCTGTTTGATGTTCTCGTTCACACAGGAGAGAGACATGACTATTGTGGATCCTCTGGGGAGCCTCAACAACATCATGATGCTGACGAGGCAGAGGAGAGTCTCTCCAGATCAGAACACCAGATGGTACAGCTTGGTTTGGTCTAGCATACAGCTTGCTCTATCAGGGTCTGGGCTGGGTTTCTGTAAAGCACTTCATGACAGCGGTGACATCAGCATCCATAATGGTCTGTGTCCCCTCTTTAGGGTTACCAGGACAACGCTAGCCCTTCCGTCCTCCCGGAGTCCCCGTGTTGTGCCTCTTCTGGTAGCGCCTTACTGCTGGGTATGAAGAGGTTGTCTGTGCTGCTGGTGGACTGCAGGAAAACATCGGGGCTGAGTGGAACTGTGAGAGGAGGAGGAGAGAAGAAAGGATCAGATTTGACTCATCAAAGTAAGTGCTGTAGTTTAGTTTGAACAAATAAAATAGATCTGCCCTCTGGTATCTGTTACCAGGACAACCAGTCTTGAAGGAGTTCCCACATATGCTAAGCACATGTTGGCTACTTTTCCTTCACTCTGCGGTCCAACTCATCCCAAACCATCTCAATTGGGTTGAGGTCGGTTGATTGTGGAGGCCAGGTCAACTGCTGGAGCACCACATCACTCTCCTAATTGGTCAAATAGCTCTGGGTGGCGGGTGCTCAGACGATGTGGAAGTCCTGGCCTGGCGTTGTTATACATGGTCTGCGGTTGTGAGACCGGTCGGATGTACTGCCAAATTCTCTAAAACAACGTTGGAGGCGGCTTATGGTAGAGAAATTAACATTACATTCTCTGGTAACAGCTCCGGTGGATATTCCTGCAGTCAGCATGCCAATTGCACGCTCCTTCAAAACTTGAGACATCTGTGGCATTGTGTTGTGTGACAAAACTGAACATTTTAGTGGCCTTTTATTGTCCCCAGCACAAGGTGCACCTGTGTAATGATCATGCTGTTTGATCAGCTTCTTGATATGCCACACCTGTCAGGTGAATGGATTATCTTGGCAAAGGAGAAATGTTCACTGACAGGGATGTTATCAAATTTGTGAACCAGATTTGAGAGAAATAATCTTTCATGCGTGTGTAAAAATTCTGGGATGTTTTATTTCAGCTCATGAAACATGGGACCAACACTTTACATATTTATATTTTTGGAACATCTACCCAAAATATTTCATTCTTTTTTTTTACTTTACTCAAAATATCATGACATTAATGATAGTCAAAATGTTTAAAAAATGTGTGAACTTAAATAAATAAAAATTGCCTTTTTTTCCCACCTTTATTTATCCAAGTTCTCATTTCCAACTGCGACCTGCCAAGATACAGCAAAGCAGTGCTACAAAAACAACACAGAGTTACACATAAACAAACGTACAGTCAACAACACAAAAGAAAAGGTCTATGTACAGCGTGTTAAAATGTAGTAAGATTAGGGAGGTAAGGCAATAAATAGGCCATAGGCCAATTTAGCATTAACACTGGAGTGATAGATGTGCAGATGATGATGTGCAAGTCGAGATACTGTGGTGCAAAAAAATCAAAATAACAATATGGGGATGAGGTAGTTGGGTGTGCTATTTACAGATGGGCTGTGTACAGGTAAGCTGCTCTGACAACTGATGCTTAAAGTTAGAGAGGGAGATACAAGTCTTGCTGCAAGTCTTGCTGCTTGTCTTGCTGCTTTTTGTTCTATGTTGCTCTGTCTGTATGCTACGTCTTGCTTGTCCTATGTTGCTCTGTCTGTATGCTATGTCTTGCTTGTCCTATGTTGCTATGTCTTGCTTGTTCTATGTTGCTATTGTCTATATTGTAATTGTTTTTAATAACCTGCCCAGGGACTGCGGTTGAAAATTAGCCGGCTGGCTAAAACCGGCACTTTTACTGAAACGTTGATTAATGTGCACTGTCCCTGTAAAAATAAAAATAAACTCAAACTCAAGTCTCCAGCTTCAGTGATTTTTGCAATTCGTTCCAGTCATTGGCAGCAGAGAACTGGAAGGACAGGCGGCCAAAGTAGGTGTTGGCTTTGGGTGTGACCAGTGAAATATACCTGCTGGAGTGCGTGCTACTGGTGGGTGAGCTGATGGTGACCAGTGAGCTGAGATAAGGCGGGGCTTTACCTAGCAAAGACTTATAGATGACCTGGAGCCAGTGAGTTTGGCGACGAATATGTAGAGAGGGCCAGGCAACGAGAGCATACAGGTCGCAGTGGTGGGTAGTATATGGGGCTTTGGTGACAAAACGGATGGCACTGTGATAGACTACATCCAATTTGCTGAGTAGAGTGTTGGAGGCTATTTTGTAAATGACTTCGCCGATGTCAAGGATTGTTAGGATAGTCAGTTTTACGAGCGTATGTTTGGCAGCATGAGTGAAGGAGGTTTTGTTGCGAAATAGGAAGCCGAT